>NW_023656567.1:0-3394 GCF_015228065.2 Penaeus monodon | reverse complement strand
GTAATATAACTCAATAATTGAATAATAATGATAACAATCAATAATGATGATAATAATGATGCAATAATGATGATAATAAGATGCTGGTACTGATGATAATGATGATAATGATGATGATAACGATAATCAATGATGAAATCATGATAAAATGATGATAATAACAGGAATTGTCCATAATAATATAAAAGTATACAAAAACATTCCAAAATCGAAAGCGGCAAAATCTAGCGAAATATAGCCTTGAGAGTAATACCAAAATGAGTTTTTCGATTCTTGGGTATTTCGGCAATTATTGGGAATAATGAATATTACAGAATGTATTAATATAAAAAATGATGGTAAAAGTGAGAATAAGGAATTTGAAACATTGAATATATAATATTATATATTATTAATTATATTATATTATTATTTATAATATTATTTATATTATTATTATTACTATTATCTTATTATTAGTATTATTGCCAAAAAATCTATTTTATAACTGTAATAATAACAATAATAATATATTATATATATAATAATAATATTGAGTGTTATATATGATATATATTATTGTAATTATTATATTATTATTGTATGGTAATAATTGATAATAAAATTTATTTAACAGAATAATAAAATAATGATATATTAAATATATAAATAAATTATTAAAATTCGTATTATTATATTATTATATTATTATACTATTATTATTATTATGTTATATATTATTAATATATATATATAATTAATATAATTATAATTAATAATATTATAATAATTATATATGAATAAATTAATATATTAATAATAATAATATATAAAATATGATAAATATAATGATAGATTATAATAATAATGATAAATTTATATAATAATATTAATTAAAAGAATTGTGTCATATATATAAAAAAGGTATAATAAAAAAATTCCCAAAATGAAAAATAGAAAATAACAATTATAGCATTTTGGATATATTCCAAATTGACTTATTTTATTCTTTGGTATTGCATTATTAGGTAATAATATAATAATTACTATATTTATAATGAATAAGAATTAAATGAAAATAAAGAATTTATAACATTGAAATTATAAATATTATTATATATTATTATTAATATTATTATTATTATTATATTATTATATTATTTTTATATATATATACTATTATTTAATTATTATATTCCAAAAATCTATATAATGTAATAATATCAAAATATATTTAAGTAATATTAATAATATGTTATTTTAATATTGTATATATATTATTAATTATATATCATTATTATTATGAAATAATTGAAAAATATATAAAAATAATTTAATAAGATAATATTAAATAAGATATATAAATTATTTATATAAATGTTATTATTTATTATTATTGTTATTATATTATTATTATGTTATTTTATTGCAAAAATATAACAAACATCAATAATTAATAATAAGTAAAAATAATAATAATAATATTAATAATAATATATGGTTGATATGATAGTATGATTAATGATGATAATATATTAAATAATAATGTGATAATATAATAATATATGATAAAGAAATTTCTAAAATTAAAAAAGGTATAAGAAAAAATTCAAATATCGAAAATGATATTTATCGAAATTGTTTAGTATATTAATATGTTTTTGATTTTTGGGTTATTTGCAAATAATAGGTAATAATATAAAATAAAAATGATAATATAAATAATATTGTAATATGATATATAGAATTTATTAATATTATATTTGATTATTATTATATATATTATTATATATTATTAATTATTTATATTATTATAGTATTATATTATAATATAATATTATTAAAAATTCTTAATATTATATTATTGCAAAAAATTATTATATGTAATAAAATAATTAATAAATGTATAAGTATATATAAAATCTTGATTAAATATGTTAT
Organism: Penaeus monodon; assembly: GCF_015228065.2. Lineage (NCBI taxonomy): Eukaryota > Metazoa > Arthropoda > Malacostraca > Decapoda > Penaeidae > Penaeus > Penaeus monodon. The sequence goes on along the minus strand of NW_023656567.1, from coordinate 1,474 downwards.
TAGATTATTTTTATTATATTATATTATTGTTGATTAGTTATTGCAAAAATAATAATTATAATATAATAATTATATAAAATCAATAATATATAATAATTAATAATATTATAATTATGTATTATATTGATTATATATTATTTATATAATTTTAAAATATTGTAATAATAATTGCAATATATATAAAATATAATAAAATCAAATAAAGATGAATTGATATAATATGTGAAGATATAAATAATATGATATAATATGTAATGAATATGATGATAATATATAATATAATATAAAAGTATAAAATAAAATAAAGGAAAAAAGAATAAACATTAAATTAGAATATGATTTTGAGATATATTAATTTTTTCGATTTCTTTTGGTATTGTCGAATTATTAGGGTAATAATGATAATAATTACCAAATTGTATTAATCATAACAATAATTGTAATAAAGAGAATTAAAAATTTGAATTAATATTATTAATATTATTATATATTATTATTATATATTATTTTATTATTATTATATTATTATTATTATTATATTAATTATATCTTAATTATTTATTATTAAAATAATTAATATATAATAATTATAATAATGATTATAATAATAATATATAAAATTATTATTAATATGTTATTATAAATATTATGTATATTATTTTAAAATTATTAATCAATAATTATAAATATAAAATAATTGAATAATGATAATAATTGCAATAATGATGATAATAATGAAATGATGATAATGATAATGATGATAAAGATAAATATAATGATAAATATGATATAAGAAATTAGATATAATTAAAATATAAAAGAATTTCATATTGGGTATATATAAAAGGTAAGAATAATATTCCCAAATCGAATAAGGATCAAATCTAATAATTTAGTTAGGTAAAAATATTTTTACATTTTGGATTTGGAATTAGGTATAATTATAATAATTACAGAATTTTATTATATTATAATTAATATTATTATTATATTATAATTTTTTTATATTATTTATTATTATTATATTATTATTTTTAATATAATATATATATAGTATAAATTATAAGTATTATTAGTAATAATTATTATAGATATATTAGTAATATATAAATATTTTTAATATTATATTGTTAATAACTAATTAATTATTAATTATAATAATTGAATTATAATATATGAATATATTATTAACATTTTAATTATGATAATTATGTATTATTAATAATATATATAATAATTGCAATATGATATAATAATAATATGAATAATGATAAATTAAATATGAATATAATGAATGATATGATAAGAATGATGATAATAATATAATTAAATGTGATAAAAAAAATTAATAAAATGAATATGATATAACAAATGTTAAAAAAATCCCAAAAAGTTTTAAACATATCTAATGAAATTATCATTATTGGAAATAGATTTTAGTTATTATATTTTTCAATTTTTGGTAATTAGAATA
>NW_023656564.1:0-3398 GCF_015228065.2 Penaeus monodon | reverse complement strand
AATTTAAAAAATATAAAAATGTAGTCTATACTACTACTAATACTATAAAAAATAATATAATTAATATTAATTTATAATAATGAAAAAAATAATAATGATAATATAATAAAATATAATGATAATAAAAAATAATAAATAAATAATAAAATAAAATAATAATATAATAATAATATAATAAATTAATGATGATGATGATGATGATGAGATGAGTGAGGATGAGATTGATGAGATGTATATAATAGTAATGATTAAAAATAATAAAATTTTTATGAAATTCTGTTTTTTTTTTATCATCTTATTGTAATTATAATAAATTCTAATGATTATCCCTTTATAACCAAATAATTCCCAAAAAATCATCATGGAAATCAAAAAAAGCGGCTTTTTTTTAAATACCTTAAAAGGAATATTTCGCGGATTTTGCCGTTTTTTTTATTTGCATGTTTTTTTTTCTTTTTTAAATTAAAATAATTTTTAAAATTTTTATTATTATTTTTATTTTTATTATTATTATTTTTTAAATTACATTTTTGTTTTTGGTTTTATTTTTATTTTCTATCTTTGTATTTATTATTATTATTATTTTTAAATTTATTATTATTTTTTGATATAAAAAATTTATTTTAAAAAATTTGTTATTTTTTACATTTTTTTGGTATTTCTTTTACTGTTTTTAAATTTTTATAGTATAATTGCAAGAAAAAAAATTTAAATGCAAATAATTGCAATGAAAATATAAAATAATTGAAAAAGATGTTTAAGTTGATAATAATGATGATAATGTGTTATCGATAAAAATTTATATTTGATGATAATAGCAGTAATCTTTTGGTCCATTTAAAATTTAAAAAAAGGGAAAAAAAAAAAATCCCCAAAAGCAAAAAGTGGAAAAAATCTCGCGAAAAAAGCTTTTTGATAGTATATTTAAAAAGCCGTTTTTTCGATACCCATAAAGTTTTTTGGCAATTTTTGGGCAAAAATTAATGCAAATTTAATGGGAATTTGTGGGGGATCATGACGTAATGATGATAAAAAGGAAAAAAAAATTTTTTAAAATTTTTTTAATAAGATAAATAAGAATAAGAAACTTTTATAAAATTCTGACTTTTTCTAAGATTTCTAATAATATTGTCAAAATCATACTTTACATTATTATTTTTGTTATTACAGGTATAATGCATTTTTTTGTAATAATACTAATAATGGAAGTAATTTGATAATAACAAAAACAAAAAAACAAAAAAAAACAAAAAATAATAATAATAATAATAATAATAAAAATTAATAATAAAAAATAATAATTAATAATGTTTAATGATAATAAATAAATGAAAATTTAATAATAATAAAAAAAATGATAAAAGTAATGAAAATATATATATATTTTTTTTTTTCTGATTATTCTCATTTTTTATACATTATGTCATGTTTAATAAATTTTCTAAAAAATTAGAAAATTTTTTTTTCCCGTAATAATTCCCAAAAATAAATCATGGAAAAAAAAACGAGATTTTCCCCATTTTTCGATTTTTGGGATTTATATATAAAACTTTTTTTGGGGGGCCCAATAATTTTAAAAAAAACCATTCCCCTTTATCAAAACAGTCCCTTTTTATCAAATTTTTTAAAAAAATTATAGGGTTTAAAAATACGGGAGGTATCACTGTGAAAGGGTAACAAAAAACATTTAAAATACCAAAACATTTTTTTGGGTATTTAAAAAAAAAGTTTAAAAATGGGGAAACCCCCAAACATGGACAAATAACAAAAAGCAAGGCCGGAAAAACAAACTTTTAGTTACACATACCAGTAATGTTTTTTAAGTATAGTTTTTCCCCTGCCAGTTAAAAAAGGTTTCTTTAATAAATATCAGTAATTTCTTTTTAAAACTTTCCCTTCACCTCGGAGATTACGGGGTGGGTCCCTGAGCAGAACCCAAAAAAAAAAAAAAAAAACCCAAAAAATCCTGCGAACCTGCCCCAGCACTAAACCCAAGGGGAATCGTGGCGCTAACCAAAAAAAATTTCCCCTCGGAAAAAAATTTTGAGCGGGGATTGGGTTCGAAAAGGATTCCCTCTATCGAAGGGGGCAGTCCGCAGGAAAATGGCAATTTCTGAAGGGCCCCTTTTCTTTCCGAGGTGTATTAAAAAAGCCCAAAAAGCAAAAAAACAAACAAATGTGTAAACCCGAAATAAAAACCCCAAAAAAAAAAAATTAACGGTAAAAAACTTCAAATAGCAAAAAATAAAAAATTTTAAAAATAGGGAAAACAAACAGTAAAAAAAGGCGTAAAAAAAATAAAAACCAGCAGAAAACAGCAAAAAAACACCGCTTAAGCTTCCATCTATAAATAAGTATATCTATATCTCCCACTTTTATCTTCTATCATTCATATTTTTAATAATATAATATTTTATTTTATCAAAATCTATTATATTATATCTATATCTCTCTTTTTATTTAAAAATCTACATCTATTTAAATATTCTAATTCTATACTATATCTATATATTTTATTTTCTTCTTTATCTATCTATCTATCACTATTTATTATTTTTTAAAAAATTTAAAATATAATATTATATTATATTATAAATATATTTAAAGGTGTGTGGTGTTTGTGTTTTTGTGTGGGTTTGTGGTGTGTGGTGTTTTTTTGTTGGTTGTGATTGTTGGTGTTGTGTTGTGTGGTGGTTTGTTTTGTGTTTTGGTGTTTTTTGTGTTTTTTGGTGGTTTGGTGTGGGTTTTTTGTGTTGTGTGTGTGTGTGGTTGTGTTTGTGTGGTTTGGTGTATGTGGTGGTGTGTGGTTTTGGTGTGTTTGGTGTGTGTGTGTGTGGTGTGTGGTGTGTGGTGGTTTTTTTGTGTAGTGGTGTCTGTGTTTCTTGGGTGTGGGGGTGTTTTTTTTTTTAAAAAAATATAATATTAAAAAAAAAAAAAAAAAAAAACCCAAAACAATTATATATTATAAATATTATAAAATATATTATATATTTAAAAATTAAAATATCCCTCCCTCAAAAAAGGGGCTAAAGCCACGGGGGCCGGCCGTTTCCCCTTCGTTCCCGCCCCGAGGACCCGGGCGAGTCTCCAGGCAGGCACAGGCCCCCTCTTTTTTGGGTTGTGATTTTCAAAAATATCTCAAATTTTCCCCACCCCCACCCATTTTTTTAAAAAAAATTATTTTTTTTTTCCCCCCCCCCCAAGGGGGCTCGCCCAGGGGGCTATGGGTTCCCCCCGTTAGCCCCGAGGTCCCCAGGGGAGTCTCCGGAACCGCCCTTTTTTCCCCGGGTCCTTGGGGCCCAACTGAACCCCCCATTTCACCCCGGGGGGAGGAACCCAAAAGGGCTCCCAAAGGGGGAAAATTCTAATTCAACCCCCAAAAAAACTCAGTTTCCCCT
>NW_023656563.1:0-3399 GCF_015228065.2 Penaeus monodon | reverse complement strand
AGATATAAAGAATTAAGAATAAATATATAGATTTAATAAATAGAAAAAAAGAAGAATATAAAAAAGAAAAAAGAGATAAGTATGAGAGAAAGATATATATAGATAATTAAAATAGATAAGATAGATATATATTTAATATGATATATTTTATATAATAGTAATTTAATATAAGAATATAAAATATAATTTATGCATAGAATTATAGTAGATATATATTAGATGATTGATATAATAAAATATTTTTAATATATAATATATATAATATATATATAATATATATATAATAGTATAGATTATTAGAGATATATATATATATATAATATATAATATTTTAAGATTTTATAATAAGATAAAATAGAGATATAATGCATATATAATATATAGAGAGAATTTTAATATATATATATAAAGAAAATAATAATAGAGAAAATAGTGAAAATATATAATGATATATAGAAAATATATATATATAGATATATATATATAGAGTATATATATATATATAGATAAAATTTAGATATAAGGCTTTAATATATATAGTATATATTATATATAATATCATATATAGATATATATATATGATAATATATAATAAAAGGATATAATATATATGAAAATATATAATATAAGAGAGTATATATATAGTATATATATATAGATATAAATATAAAATATATATATATATATATATATAGAATTATAAAAAAAAATATATATATATAGATATATATATATATATATATATATATATATATATGCATATATATATATATATATTTTAAATATGCATATAATAATATATATATATAAAAAATATATATATATATATATATATATATATATATATATATTTTATATATATATATATATATATTTATATATATATATATATATATATGCATATATATATATAATATATATATATTTTTTTTTTTTTTTTTTTTTCCGGTAGGTTCATGTCTGAGCCGCCGTGGTCACAGCATGATACTTAATTGTAGTTTTCATGTTGTGATGCTCTTGGAGTGAGTACGTGGTAGGGTCCCCAGTTCCTTTCCACGGAGAGTGCCGGTGTTACCTTTTTAGGTAATCATTTCTCGATATTGTCTGCTTCTTGCATAAAGTTTTCGTCGTTTTTTAGTATGAAATTCACATTACGTGTATCCGCACAGCCACTGCTCCAACGACAGCCTACACCGACAGACATCCTATTACGGTGTAGGGAATCGCACGACCAAAGGGGTATAAACAAAGTAACTAGAATTTTTCTTCATTCACGGAGCCAGCAATCGAGGAGGAGGAATAACTCCTTTTATTCATTCCGTTGCACTGAAAATTCAACCAGACATATCAAAATGTCAGCTCATGTTTGCGCTTTCGCTTCTTTCTTTTGGACTTCAGATACTCAGAAACTGTTTTAATATAATGTCTCTCGATTTACGGAAAAACCATGCCATATCCCCCCATTCCGCCCATTCCGCCCATCCATAATCCATATGGGGGTCAAACGACCCACTGATGATGAGCTCGTTCCGTGTAATCTTTTCCTTCCCTATATCTTCGCTCCTCTTTAGCGTCAGACGAAGTAGAAAAGCCGAAACACCCTAGTAAACGATTTTCCAGAATCAATAGGATGTAGACATCCCAGCGCGCAACCTCCGATCCTCGTTTCTTGGCCACTTTATATATATAATAAATATATAGATATATAATATATAATATATAGATATAAGAATAATATATATAATGCATAGATATATATAGAAAAAAAGATATAATATAGATATAGAATAGATAAAATAAAAAATATATTATAATAGATAATAGATATAATATATATATAATATAATATATATATATAGATATATAATATAAATATATGCATAAAAATATAAATATAGATATATAATAGATATATATCATATATATAATATATATTATATATATATATATATAATATATAGATATATATATAGCATATATAATTATATATATATAATATATATATATATATATATATATATAATATATTATATATATAATATTATATATATATATAAATTAAATATATATATAAAGTGGGAAAGAAACGAGGAATCGAGGTTTCGCGCTGGGAGTCTACTCCTTTTTGATTCTGAAATCGTTTACATATGTGTTTCGGCTTTTCTACTTCGTCTGACGCTAAAGAGGAGCGAAGATATAGGGAAGGATAAAGATTACAACGGAACGAGCTCATCATCAAGTGGATCGTTTGACCCCTATATGGATTATGGAATGGGCGGAATGGGCGGAATGGGCGGATATGGCATGGTTTACCGTAAATCGAGAGAGCATTATATTAAAACAGTTTCTGAGTATCTGAAGTCCAAAAGAAAGAAGCGAAAGCGCAAACATGAGCTGACATTTTGATATGTCTGGTTGAAGTTCAGTGCAACGGAATGAATAAAAGGAGTTATTCCTCCTCCTCGATTGCTGGCTCCGTGAATGAAGAAGAAATTCTAGTTACTTTGTTTATACCCCTTTGGTCGTGCGATTCCCTACACCGTAATAGGATGTCTGTCGGTGTAGGCTGTCGTTGGGAGCAGTGGCTGTGCGGATACACGTAATGTGAATTTCATACTAAGAGACGACGATAACTTTATGCAAGAAGCAGACGAGAATATCGAGAAAATGATTACCTAAAAAAGGTAACACCGGCACTCTCCGTGGAAAGGAACTGGGGACCCTACCACGTACTCACTCCAAGAGCATCACAACATGAAAAACTACAATTAAGTATCATGCTGTGACCACGGCGGCTCAGACATGAACCTACCGTAAAAAAAAAAAAAAAAAAAAAAATATATATATATATATATATAATATGCATATATATGATATATAATAATAATATATAATATATATATATATATATATATATATAATATATATATATGCATATAATATATACATAATATATATATATATATATATAGATATATATATAGATATATATAAAATATTATATATATATATATATATATATATATATATATAGATTATTAGATAATATTATGATATATATATATATGATGATATATGATATATATATAGATATAATATATATATATATGATATATATGATATATATATATAGTATATATATATATATATATATATATAATATATATATATATATATATATATAAAATATAAAATAAAAATTTTGAAAAAATTAAAATATAAATATATATATATTATTTTTAATATTTTATCTAAAAAATTATTTATCAAAATTTTAATAAAAAAATTTATATATATATATATATTATAATCCCATAATTTAAAAATCTATATATTAATTATATTATTATATATTTTAAATTTTATATATCATATTATATTTTTTAATTTAGTGGTTAT
>NW_023656562.1:0-28735 GCF_015228065.2 Penaeus monodon | reverse complement strand
AAAAAAATTCCGTTTTCAGGAAAAGGGGAAATTAGGAATAAGTTATATACCCAAAAAAGTTTCATTCTTAAATTTTTTGGCAATTTTGGGGGTACAATGAAATAAAAGAATTTATTAATATAAAATATATAAATTAATAAAGATTTTTTTAATTTTGATTATTATTATTATTATTATTATTTATTATTTTTATTATTATTATTATATTATATTATTATTATTATTATTTATTATTATTAAACATTTTTATTATATATATTAAAATATAACTATTATAATTTAATTATGTTTATTAAAAAAATATTATAACGTAATAAAAAATAATAAAATTAAAATTGTTAAAATATAATTATGTTATTATTATTAAAAATTTTAAATTATTATACAATATTAATTGAAATTATATAATTAAATAATTATTAAAATTATTAATTAAAGTAAAAATTAAATTTAAAATTGTATAATTATTATTTTGTTTATGTTTTTAAAATTTTATTACTAATTATTTTGGGTTTATAGATATTGCAAAAATTATATAATAACCCCAATAATAGGAATAATGATAAAATTGAATATAATGATAATAATGATATAATAATGAATATGATGATGATAATGATGATAATAGGAATTGTGTAAAATATAATATAAAAAAGATAAGAAAAAAATAAAAGAAGGCCAAAATATAAAAAAAGGGTGAAGAAAAATCCCAAAAGGGGCGAAAAATCTAGGAATTTCCCTTTTGGGTATATAAAATGATTTTTCCGATTTTTATATTGGCAAATATAGGGTAATAATGAAAAATTTAAGAATTTATTAATTTTGAAAAATATTTTTATTAATTATAAATTTATTATTTTGAATTATTATTATTTTATTATATTATTATTATTATTATTATTATTATTATTATTATTTAATTATTATTATTATTATATTTATTATATTAGTAGTAGTAGTAGTAGTACTTATACATATTATCTTAATTATTAGCATATTTGCCAAAAAAAATATATATAACTGTAATAATAACAAATAATAATAATAATAATAAGTATAAGAATAATAATGCTAGTCGTTATAATCTTGTTATAACATTATTATTGTTATATTATCTTATCTTATTGTACTGGTAGTATAATTGCAAAAATAATTATTGTATAAACAGTAATAATACAGTAATAACAATACCTAATTAAGATAATGATATAATAAATTATAAAATCGTTATTATTGGTATTATTATTGTATTATATTATTATTGTTGTGGTTATTAGTATTATTGCAAAAATATATATTATAACTCAATAATTGCACCAATAATAATGATAACAATTGCAATAAGATGATAATAATTGCAATAATGATGTAAATGATGATGATAATGATGATAATGATGATAATGATGAGGATAAACGAAATAATGATGATAATCATGATATGATGATGATAATAAACAGGAATTATGTCCATATATAATATAAAAAAGGTAAAAGAAAAAAAAAAAAATCCAAAGTCGAAAAAGCGGCAAAATCTAGCGAAATATAGCCTTTTGAGAGTATACTCCAAACATGACGTTCTTGCGATTTCTTGGAAGGATTTCGGAAATATTCGGGTAATAATTAAAAATTACCAGAATTGTATAATCATGACACAATGATGATAAAAGTGAGAATAAAGAGGAATTGTATACTTTGAATATTATTATTATTATATTATATTATTATTATTATTATTATTATTATTATTAGATTATTCATTATTATCATTATTCATTATTATCATTATTATTATTATATTAGTAGTAGTAGTACTATTACTCTTATCTTAATATTAGCATTATTGCCAAAAATAGATTATAACTGTAATAAAACAATAATAATATTAATAATAAGTAGAATAATAATAACGTAGTCGTTATAATATTGTAGTAAATTATTATTGTTATTATTATCATTATTATTATTTGTACGGTAGTTAGTTGCAAAAATAATTAGTATAACAGTAAATAAATTACAGTAATAACAATTACTAATTAAGATAATGATATAAAATAATTATTATCAAAATCGTTATTATTGTTATTATTATTGTTATTACTATTATATTGTGTGGTCTTAGTATTATTTGCAAAAATATTATGATAACTACAATAATTGCAATAATAATGATAACAATTGCAATAAGATGATAGAATTGCAATAATGATGATAATGATGATGAAATGATGCTTAATGAGATGATAACGATAATAATGATGATAATTCATGATAATGATGATGATAATAACAGAGAATTGTGTCATATAGAATATAAAAAAGGTAAAGAAAAAAATCCAAAAAGGTAAAAGGAATGTGTCATAATATATAAAAAAGGTAAAAAGAAAAAAAATCCCAAAAGTCGAAAAAGCGGCAAAATATAGCGAAATATAGCCTTTTAAGAGTATTCTCCAAAATGACGTTTTTCGATTTCTTTGTGATTCGGCAATTATTAGGGTAATATATGATAATAATTACCAGAATTGTTATTAATCATGACAACAATGCTGATAAAAGTGAGAATAAAGAGAATTTTGATAACTTTTGGAATTTATTATTAGTAGTATTCTTATTATTTTATTATTATTTATTATTATTATATATTATTATTATCATTTATTATTAATGATTAGTATTATCATTATTATTATTATATTAGTAGTAGTAGTATATTACTATTATCTTAATTATTAGCATATTGCCAAAAAATATATTATAACTGTAAAATAACAATAATAATAATAATAATAAGTATCATAATTAATAATGCTAGTCGTTATATATTGTTATTAACATTATTATTTGTATTTATTAATCCATTAGTATTATTGTAACGGTCGTAGAATTGCAAAAATAATTAGTATAACAGTAATAATTTAAGTAATAACAATACTAATTAAGATAATGATAGAAAATAATTGTATTTTCATTATAAATCGTTATTATTGTTCATTATATTGTTTATTACTATTATTATTGTTGTGGTTATTATTATTATTGCAACAAAATTATATTATAACTCCAATAATTGCAATAATAATGATAAACAATTGCAATAATGATGATAATAATTGCAATAAGATGCATAATGATGATGATAATGAGATAATGATGATAATGATGATGATAACATAATCATGATGATAATCATGATAATGATGAGATAATAACAGGAATTGTGTCCATATATAATATAAAAAAGGTAAAAGAAAAAAAAATCCCAAAAGTCGAAAAAAGCGGCAAATCGTAGCGAAATATAGCCTTTTGAAGCGTATACTCCAAAAATGACGTTTTTGATTTCTTTGATAATTTCGGCAATTATTAGGTAATAATGATAAGTAATTACCAGAATTGTATTAATCATGACAAACAATGATTATAAAGTGAGAATAAGGAGAATTTTGATAAATTTTGAATATTATTATTAGTATTATTATCCTTATTATTATTAGTATGATTATTATTATTAGATTATTATTATTATATTAATTATTATTATTAATATTATTATAGTATCATATTATGATTATTATTAGTAGTAGTAGTTACTATTAGTATTATCTTAATTATTAGCCATATTGCCAAAAAATAGATTATAACGGTAATAATAATAATAATAATAAACTAAAAGTATAATAAAATAATTGCTAATCGTTAAAATATTGTTATTAACATTATTATGTTATTACTTATCATTATTATTATTGTAGGTAGTATATTGCAAAAATAATTATTATAACACAGTAAAATTACAGTAATAACAATACTATTAAGATAATGATATATAAATATTCTAAAATCGTTATTATTGTTATATATGTTATTACTATTATTATTGTTGTGGTTATTAGTATTATTGCAAAAATATATATTATAACTCCAATAATGCATATAATAATGATACAATTGCAAATAATGATGATAATAATTGCCAATAATGATGATAATGAGGATGATAATGATGATAATGATGATAATGATGATGATAACGATAATAATGATGATAATCATGATAATGATGATGATAATAACAGGAATTGTGTCCATATATAATATAAAAAAGGTAAAAGAAAAAAAATCCCAAAAGGTAAAAGAATTGTGTCCATATATAATATAAAAAAGGTAAAAGAAAAAAAATCCCAAAATTCGAAAAAGCGGCAAAATCTAGCGAAATATAGCCTTTTGAGAGTATACTCCAAAATGAAGTTTTTTCGATTTCTTTGATGATTTCGGCAATTATTAGGCGTAATAATGTCAAATAATTACCAGCATTGTATTAATCATGACAACACATGATGATAAAAGTGAGTAATAAAGAGAATTTTGATAACTTTTGAATATTATTATATCATTATTATTTATTATTATTATTATTATATTATTATTATTATATTATTATTATTATCATTATATTATTATAGTAGTAGTAGTACTATACTATTCTCTTAATTATTAGCATTATGCCAAAAAAATATTATAACGTACTATAACAATAATAAAATAAGAATAAGTATAAAATAATAATGCTAGTCGTTACTATTGTATATTACATTATTATTGTTAGATTATAATTATTATTATTTGTACTGGTAGTATAATGGCAAAAAAATTATTATAACAGTAATTAATAAGTAATAACAATACTAATTAAGAAATGATATAAATAATTATTATCAAACGTTATTATTGTTATTATTATTGTTATTACTATTATTATGTTGTGGTTATTTAGTAATTATTGCAAAAATGTATATTATAACTCCAATAATTGCAATAATAATGATAACATTTGCAATAATGATGATAATAATTGCAATAATGCTGATAATGATGATGATAATGATGATAATGATGATAATGATGATGATAACGAAATAATGATGATAACAGGATAATGTGAGGACAATAAAGGAATTGTGTACATATCTTAATATAAAAAAGGTAAAGAAAAAAAAATCCAAAAGTCGAAAAAGCGGCAAAATCTAGCGAAATATAGCCTTTTGAGAGTATACTCCAAAATGACGTTTTCGATTCTTTGATGATTCGGCAATATTAGGGTAATAATGATAAATAATTACCAGAATGTATTAAATCAGACAACAATGATGATAAAAGTGAGAAATAAAGAGAAATGTGATTAAACTTTTGAAATTATTATTATTTATATTATTATATTATATTATTATTATCATTATTATTATTATATTATTATTATTATTGTTTAATATCATTCTTATTATTATCATTATTATTATTAATGTCGTAGTAGTAGTACTATACCTAATTATCTTTTAATTATTAGGCATTATGCCAAAAAATATATTATAACGTAATATAACCAATAAAATAATAATCTATGTAAATAATAATAATGCTAGTCGCTTATAATATTGTTATTAACATTATTATTGTTATTATTATCTTATTATTATTTGTACTGGTAGTATAATTGCAAAAAATCAGTATTATAACAGTAATAATACAGTAATAACATACTAATTAAGATAATGATAAAATAATTATTATAAAATGTTATTATTCGTTATATTATTGTTAATTACTATTATTATTGTTGTGTTCTAGTATTATTGCAAAAATATAGATTATAACTCCAATAATGCAATTAATAATGATAACAATTGCCAATAATGATGATAATAATTGCAATAATGAGATAATGATGATGATAATGATGATAATGTGATATGATGATGATACGAGTAATAATGAGATAATCATGATAATGATGATGATAATAACAGGAATTGTGTCCATATATTGTAAATAAAAAAGGATAAAGAAAAAAATCCAAAAGTCGAAAAAGCGGCAAAAATCTAGCGGAAATATAGCCTTTTGAGAGTATTACTCAGAGCAAAATGACGTTTTTCGGTTGTCTTTGATGATTCGGCAATATTAGGGTAATAAAGATAATAATTACAGAATTTGTATTAATCATGACAACAATGATGATAAAATTGAGAATAAAGAGAATTTTTATAACTTTTGAATATTATTATTATTATTATTATGATTATTAGTTATTATTATGTTATTATTATATTATTAATTATTATTATTCTTATTATTATTATTTATATTATATATCATATTATTATTATTAGTAGTAGTAGTAGTACTATTATATATCTAATATTAGCATTATTGCCAAAAAAAGATATTATAACTGTTAATAATAACAATAATAATAATAATAATAAGTATAATACTAATAATGCTAGTCGTTATAATATTGTTATTAACATTATTATTGTTATTATTATCATTATTAATATTTGTACTGGTAGTAGAATTGCAAAAAATACATTATTCTTAAACAATAATAATTACAGTAATAACAATACTAATTAAGATAAAGATATAAATAATTATTCTAACATCGTTATTATTTTATTATTATTGTTATTACTATTATATTGTTGTGGTTATAGTTATTATTTGCCAAAAAATATATATTATACCTCCAATAATGACAATATAATGATAACAATTGCAAATGATGAAATAATTGCAATAATGATGATAATGATGATGATAATGATGATATGATGATAATGAGATGATAACGATAATAATGATGATAATCATGATAAATGATGATGATAATAACAGGAATTGTGTCCATATTATAATATAAAAAAAAGGTAAAAGAAAAAAAATTCCAAAAAAGTCGAAAAAGCGGCAAAATCTAGCGAAATATGCCTTCTGAGATTATACTCCAAAATGGAAGTTTTTTTCGATTTCTTTGATGATTTCGGCACTATTAGGTAATAATGATAATAATTACAGAATGGTATTAATCAGACAACAATATGATAAAAGTGAGGAATAAAGAGAATTTTGATAACTTTGAATATTATTAGTATTATTATTATATTATTATTAATTTTATTATTATTATTTTTATTATTATATTATTATTATTATTATTATATATTATTATTATATTATTATAGTATATATATTATATTCTTAATTATTAGCATTATTGCCAAAAACTATATTTATAACTGTAATAATAACAATAATAATAATAATAATAAGTATAATAAATAATATGCTAGTCGTTTATAATATTGTTATTAACATTATTTATTGTTATTATTATCCTTATTATTATTTGTACGGGTAGTATAAATTGCCAAAAATAAATTATTATACCAGTAATACATTACAGTATAACACTACTAATTAAGATAATGATATAAATAATTATTATAAAATCGTTATATTGTTATTATTTTGTTATTACTATTTTATTGTTGTGGTATTAGGATTATTGCAAAAAAATATAGTTAAACTCCAATAATTGCAATAATTAATGATAACATTGCAATAATATGTAATAATTGCAATTAATGGATGATGAATGATGATGATTAATGATGATAAGATGAAATGATGATGATAACGATAGTAATGATGATAATCATGATAATGATGATGATATAACAGGAATTGTGTCCATAATTAATTATAAAAAAGGTAAAAGAAAAAATATCCAAAAGTCGAAAAAGCGGCAAATCTAGCGAAAAGATAGCCTTTTGAGAGTATACTCCAAATGACGTTTTCGATTCTTTGATGATTTCGGCACTTATTCAGGGTACTAATGCTAATAATTACCAGAATTGTATATCATGACAACAATGATGATAAAGTGAGGAAATAAAAGAGAAATTTTGATAACTTTTGAATATTATTATTATATTATTATTATTATTATTATTAGATTATTATTATTATTATTATTTATTTTATATTATTATCATTATTTATTATATTAGTAGTAGTAGTAGTACTATTACTATTATCTTAATATTTTAGCATTATTGCCAAAAAAATATATTATAACGGCTAATAATAACAATAATAATAATAATAATAATAAGATAATAATAATAATGCTAGTCGTTAAAAATATTGTTATTAAACATATTATTGTTAGTATTATAATTTTATTAGATGGTATGGTAGTATGAATTGCAAAAATAATTTATTAAACAGTAATATGTACGTAATAACAATACTAATTAAGGATTATGATATAAAAATAATTATATAAAATCGTTTATATGTATTATTATTGTTATATTAGTATTTGTTGGTTATTAGTATTTGGAAAATATATTATAACAATAATTGCAATAATAGATAACATTGCAAATAAAATAATATTAATATGATAATAGATATTTTGATAATATTTGATATGATATATACGATAATTATTGATTATTATATAATTATATTTATTAAGTATGTATATATAATATAAATAAGTAAAATATATAATTCAATAGTATTAGTAATTATATATTATATATTTATAGATTATTACTAAAAATATACTTATTATTAATTTTATATATATTAATATAGAGTATAATATAATATTATCTAATTATAGATTATGACAAAAATATTTAAATGTATAATAACAAATTTATAATATTAATATATATAATTTTATGTATATATTATTATTAAATTATTATTATTATTATATTATTATATTAATATTATTATAATTATTATCAAATAATATATTTAATAATATTTTAATATAATATAGTTGATTATTATATTTATTAAATATATTTATTATCAATATTGAATAATATGATAATGAATAATGAAAAAATTGATATAATATGAATGATGATGATAATACTAATGATGTAATAATGATATAAATAATAATGATAAAATCTATATGTATATGATAATAACGGAATTGTATTATTTTAAAGTTATAAAAAAATATTCTTAAAATCAATAATCGGCAATAATAGGAAATAATGCATAAGTAATACATAATAGTTGTTATTATGATAATGATGATTGATAATATAGGATAAGATATAATTATGATATATTAATATGATTATAATATAATGTATAATAATATAATTTTAATAGTTTAAATAATTAATCTAAATTAAATTATCTAATTTGATATTATTATTGAAGTATATATTATTTTTTTTTTTTATTATTTCAAATTATTATTGTAAAATATAATAATTACATAATATTATTAATATCAAAATATATTAAACTGTATAAAAATTTATTAACTTTAATATATTATTATATATATTATTTATTTTATATATTGATTTATTAAATTATTATTTTATATTATTAATATATTATTATTGTAATATAGTATAATAAAAATAATTATTTAATATTTCAGTATTACATATATTATATAATGTATAATAATTATTATAAAATGTATTATTATATATATTGTTAATTAACTATATATTATTTATGGTTATTGTATTATGCAAATTATATTATAATCAATAATTGCAATAATATGTTAACAATTAAATAATGATGATATAATTGTTTAATGATAAATGATGATGATAAATGAAAATGATAATGATGAGAACGATTAATAATGATGATAATCAATGATAATGATGATGATATGATATGAATTGTGTAATATAAAATATAAGAAAAGAAAAAAATAAATCCAATCGAAAAGCGGAATAATCTAAGGAATGTGCCTTTATAGTATACTACAAAATGAAAATTTAATTTCTGAAATGATTCGGCAAATATTAGCGAAATATGATAATGAATTACCAGAATGACTTATTCTGAACAATATGTTGAATGAGAATAAGAGAATTTGATAATTTTGAATTATATTATTAATATTATATATATGATATTATATTAAATTATTAATTTTATATTATTATTATTATTATTATTATTATTATTTTTATTAGTTAGTATAGTACTATTATATTATCTTAATTATTAGCATTATTGCCAAAAATATTATTACTGAAATATACATTAGTAATAATTAATAATATCTAATTATTAATGCTATCGTTATAAATTGTTATTAACTGTAATAATAACAATAATTATCATTATATATTGTAACTGTTATAATACTGTCATAAATTGTTATAACAGTAATAATTAGTTATAACATTATAATTTTAGGTAATATATAAATAATATTATTAAACAGTTAATATTTAAATTTAATAATTACTATTAGTTGTTTATAGATTATTAAAAAATCTATTATTGTTTTAATCTCAATATTGAATAATATGATTAAATTGCAATAATTATAATAATTGCAATAATGTATAATATGATGATAATGAATAATGCATATAATGATAGATAACGATAATAATGATGATAATCATGATAATGAATGATGATAATAAGAATGTGTCATATTAATATGAATAAGGTAAAAGAATAATCCCAAAAGTGAAATAAACCCAAAGAATCTGTCAAATATAGACTTTTGAAGGTATACTACAAAATGAGTTTTCCGAATTTCTGATGATTTCGGCAATTATTAGGGAAAATGATACTTTACCAGTAATTCCATAAATGAGACACAATTTGATAATTGGAATAAAGAGAATTTTGTAATTTGAATATTATAATTATTTAATATGACAATAATGATTATAATTATTATTATATATGAATTATTATAATTTTAATTATTATTATTATTATTAGTATTATTATATTAGTAGTTAGTACTATTATTTTCTTATTATTAGTTATTCCAAAATTATATATTATGTAATATAAATAATATATATAATAAGTAAATATAATAATGTAGTCTTATATTATTAAAAATTATTATTGTTATTTTAAATAAATTATAATTATTATACTGGTAGTAAAATAAAAATAATTTTATAACAGTATAATTATAGTATAACATATATTAGTATGAATAAATAATTATTATAAAATCGTTATTATTGTATTATTATGTTATTATCTATATTCTTGTTGTGGTTATTAGTATTATTTCAAAATAATATATTATAACTCCAATAATTGCAATAAACAATTATACAATTGCAATAATGAATGATATAATTGCAATAATGATATAATGATGATGTAATGATATAATGATGATAATGATGATTGAATACGATAATAATGATGATATCATATAATGATGAGATAATACAGAATTGTGTCCATATATAATATAAAAGGTACAATGAAAAAAAATCCCAAAGTCGAAAAAGCCGGCAAAATCTAGCGAAATATAGCCTTCTTGTAGAGTATACTCCAAAATGACGTTTTTTCGATTTCTTTGACTGGTTTCGGCAATTATTAGGGTAATAATGATACTAAATACAGAATTGATTAAGCATGACAACATGATGATAACAGTTAGAATAAAGAGAATTTTGATAACCGTTTGAATATTCTATTATTATTATTATTATTATTAATTATTATTTATTATTATTATTATTCTTATTTATTATTATTATTAATTATTATTATTATCATTATTATTATTATTATAGTAGTGGATTACTATTACTATTATCTTAATTATTAGCATTATGGCCAAAAAATATTTATAACTGTAATATAACATAATAATAATAATAATAGTTATAATAATATAATGCTAGTCTTATAAATATTGTTATTACATTATTATTGTTATTATTATCATTATTAATTATTTGTACTGGTATGTTATAATTGCCAAATAATTATTATAACAGTAATAATTACAGTAATAACAATACTAATTAAGATAATGATTAAATAATATATTATAAAATCGTTATTATTGTTATTATTATTGTTTATTACTATTATTATTGTTGTGGTTATTAGTATTATTGCAAAAATATATATTATAAACTCACCAATATTGCAATAACATATGATAACATTGCAATAATGATATAACTAAATTGCAATAAATATGATAATGGATGTGAAATGATGATAATGATGATAATGATGATTATACGATAATATGATGATATCATGATACTGATGATGATAATAACAGACTTTGTCCATTATATAATATAACAAGGTAAAAGAAAAAAATCCCAATCTAAAAAGCGGCAAATCTAGCGAAAATAGCCTTTTGAGAGTATACTCCAATGACGTTTTTTCGATTTCTTGATGATTTCGGAATTATTTAGGGTAATAATGATAATAATTACCAGAATTGATTAATCATTACAACAATGATGATAAAAGTGAGAATAGAGAATTGGATAACGTTTTGATATTATTATTATTATTTATTATTCATTATTATTATTTATTATTATTATTAGATATTATTATTATTATTATTATTATTATTATTATTATTATAAGTTAGTATCATTATTATTATTATTAGTAGTAAGTAAGTAGTACTATTACTATTATCTTAATTATTAGCCATTATTGCCAAAAAAATATATTTAACTGTAATATAAACATATATAATAATAATAAGTATAATAAGAATAATGCATCGTTTCATATTGTTATTAAGATTATTATTGTTTATTATACATTAATTATTATTTGGTACTGGTAGTATAATTGCAAATTAATTATTATAACAGTAATAATTAACAGTAATAACAATACTAATTGAAGATAATTATTATAATAATTATTATAAAATCGTTATTATTGTTATTATTATTGTTTATTTCTATAATTATTGTTGTGGTTTTTTAGTATTAATTGCAAAAAATATATTTATACTCCAATAATTGCAATAATAATGATAACAATTGCAATAATGATGATAAATAATTGCAATAATGATGATAATGTGCTGAATAATGGATTATCAATGATGAGAATGATGATATAAGATAATAAATGATGATAATCATGAAATGATGATGATAATCAAAGGATTGTGTCCAATTCTAATTAAAAAGGTAAAAAAGAAAAAAAAATCCCAAAGTCGAAAAAGCGGCAAATCTAAGCGAAATATAGCCTTTGAGAGTATACTCCAAATGACGTTTTTTCGATTTCTTTGATGATTTTTCGTGCAATTATAGGTAATAATGATAATAATTCCCAGAATTGTATTAAATCATTACAACTAAGATGATAAAAGTGAGAATAAAGAGAATTTTTGATAACTTTTGAATAGTATTATTATTATTAATTATTATTATTGTTATTATTATTATTATTATTATATATTATTAGTATTATCATTATTATTATTAGTAGTATTAGTAGTAGTACTATTACTATTTCTATAATTATACATTATTGCCAAAAAAAAAAATTTTATATTATAACTGTAATAATCCAATAATAATCAATAATAATAAGTCATAATATATAATGCTAGTCGTTTTATAATATTGTTATTAACATTATATTGTTATTATTATCATTATATATTTGTACTGTAGTATAGAGTGCAAAAATCATTATCATAACAGTAATATTACAGTAATAACAATACTACTTTAAGATACTACTATAATAATTATTATAAAATCACGGTTATTATTGGTATTATTATTGTTATTTACTATTATTATTGTTGTGGTTATTGTATTATTGCAAAAATATATATTTAACTCCAATATTGCAATAATAATGATAAACAATTGCAATAATGCTGATAATAATTGCAATAATGATGATACTTATATTGATAATGTGATAATTGATATGATGATGATACGATAATATGATGATAATCATGATAATGATATGGATAATACGGATTGTGTCCATATATATATAAAAGGTAAACGACAAAATCCCAAAAGTCGACAAAGCGGCAAATCTACGAATATAGCCTTTTGAGAGGTATACTCCAAAATGACGTTTTTTCGATTTCTTTGATGATTTCGGCAATTATTAGGGTAATAATGATAATAATTAAAAGAATTGTATTAATCCATGACAACAATGATGATAAAAAGTAGATAAAGAGAATTTTTGATAACTTTTGAATATATTATTATTATTATTATTATTATTTCTTATTATTATTATTATATTATTTTATTATTATATTATTATTATTATTATCAGTATTATTATTAGATTAGTAGTAGTAGTACTATTACTATTATCTTAATTATTAGCATTATTGCCAAAATTATATTATAACTGTAATAATCATAATAATTAATAAAATAAGTATAATAATCATATGCTAGTCGTTTATAATGATTGTTATTACATTATTATTGTTATTAATTATCATTATTTTATTTTTTTGTACTGTAGTATAATTGCAAAATAATTATTATACAGTTAAATAATTACAGTAATCCAATACTACTTAAGATAATGATATAAATATTATTATAATAAATCGTTATTATTGTTATTAATTATTGTTATTACTATTTTATGTGTTGTGGGTTATTAGTATTATTGCAAAATAATATAGCCATAGACTCCAAATAATTGCAATAATAATGATAACAATTAGCAATAATGAATGATAATAATTGCAATAATGATGATAATGATGATTGATAATGATGATATGATGAATAATGCTGATGAATAACGATTAATAATGATGATAATCTGTCTATGATGATGAATAATAACGGAAATTGTGTCCATATATAATATAAAAAAGGTAAAAGAAAAAAAAAATCCCAAAAGTCGAAAAAGCGGCAAAATCTAGCGAAATATAGCCTTTTCAGAGTATACTCCAAATGACGTTTTTTCGATTTCTTTGATGATTTAGGCAATTATTAGGATAATGATAATAATTACCAGAATTGTATTAATCATGACAACATGATGATAAAAGTGAGAATAAAGAATTTTGATAAACTTTTGAATATTATTTTATTATTATTATTATTATTATTATATATTATTATATATATATTATATTATTATTATTATTATTTGATTATTTATATTCTATTATTATGAGTATGATATATACTATTATTTCTTAATATAGCATTATTGCCAAAAAAATAAAGATTATGATAACTTAAAATATAATATAATATTTATATATATAATAATAATCAGTCGTTATATATGTTTATTAATCATTATTATTGTTATTATATATATTATTATTGTATGGTATAATTGCAAAAATAATTATTAATAACAGTAATTAATTACAGTAATAACAATTATAATTAAGATTATGATATATATTATTATTTTAAAATCGTTATTATTGTTATTATTATATTGTTATTATTATTATTGTTTGTTATTATTTATTGCAAAATATATATTATAACTCCAATAATATGCAATAATAATGATAACAATGCAATAATGATGATAATAATAATAATGATAAAATGATGATGATAATGATGATAATGATGATAATGATGATGTATAACGATAATAATGATGATAATCATGATAATGATGAGATAATAACAGGAATTGTGTCCATATATAATATAAAAAAGGTAAAAGAAAAAAAATCCCAAAAGTCGAAAAAAGCGGCAAAATCTACGAAATATAGCCTTTTGAGAGTATACTCCAAAATGACGTTTTTTCGATTTCTTTGATGATTCGGCAAATTATTAGGGTAATAATGATAATAATTACAGAATTGTATTAATCATGACAACAATGATGATTAAAAAGTGAGAATAAAGAGAATTTTGATAACTTTTGAATATTATATTATATTATTATTATTATTATATTATTATTATTATTATTATTATTATTATCATTATTATTATTATTAGTTGTAGTAGTACTATTACTATTATCTTAATTTTTAGCATTATTGCCAAAAAATATATTATAACTGTAATAATAACAATAATTATAATAATAATAAGTATAATAATAATAATGCTAGTCGTTATAATATTGTTATTAACATTATTTTTGTTATTTATTATCATTATTATATATTTGTACTGGTAGTATAATTGCAAAAATAATTATTATAACAGTAATAATTACAGTAATAACAATATAATAGATAATGATATAATAATATTATAAAATCGTTATTATTGTTATTAATTATGTTATACTAATTATGTATTGTTGTGTTATTAGTATTATTGCAAAAATATATATTATAACTCCAATATGCAATAATAATGATAACAATTGCAATAATGATGATAATAATTGCAATAATGATGAAATGATGATGATAATTGATGTAATGATGATAATGATGATGATAACGATTAATAATGATGATATCATGATAATGAGATGATAATACAGGATTGTGTCCATATATAATATAAAAAGGTAAAGAAAAAAAATCCAATAAGTCGAAAAAGCGGCAAAATCTAGCGAAATATAGCCTTTTGAGAGTATACTCCAAAATGACGTTTTTTCGATTTCTTGATAAAAGTGAGAATAATACAGATGTATTAATCTGACAACATGATGTAATGAGATAAGAAATTTTGATAACTTTTGATATATTATTATTATTATTATTATTATTATTATTATTATTATTATTTATTATTATTATTATTATTATTATTATTATTATCATTATTATTATTATTAGTAGTAGTAGTAGTACTATTACTATTATCTTAATTATTAGCATTATTGCCAAAAAATATATTATAACTGTAATAATAACAATAATAATAATAATAATAAGTATAATAATAATAATGCTAGTCGTTATAATATTGTTATTAACATTATTATTGTTATTATTATCATTATTATTATTTGTACTGGTAGTATAATTGCAAAAATAATTATTATAACAGTAATAATTACAGTAATAACAATACTAATTAAGATAATGATATAAATAATTATTATAAAATCGTTATTATTGTTATTATTATTGTTATTACTATTATTATTGTTGTGGTTATTAGTATTATTGCAAAAATATATATTATAACTCCAATAATTGCAATAATAATGATAACAATTGCAATAATGATGATAATAATTGCAATAATGATGATAATGATGATGATAATGATGATAATGATGATAATGATGATGATAACGATAATAATGATGATAATCATGATAATGATGATGATAATAACAGGAATTGTGTCCATATATAATATAAAAAAGGTAAAAGAAAAAAAATCCCAAAAGTCGAAAAAGCGGCAAAATCTAGCGAAATATAGCCTTTTGAGAGTATACTCCAAAATGACGTTTTTTCGATTTCTTTGATGATTTCGGCAATTATTAGGGTAATAATGATAATAATTACCAGAATTGTATTAATCATGACAACAATGATGATAAAAGTGAGAATAAAGAGAATTTTGATAACTTTTGAATATTATTATTATTATTATTATTATTATTATTATTATTATTATTATTATTATTATTATTATTATTATTATTAGTTAGTAGTAGTAGTACTATTATCTATTATTGAATTATTAGATATTGCCAAACATAATATAACTAAATAATAATAATAATAATAATAATAATAATATATATAATATGCTAGTTATAATATTTTATTAAAATATTTATTGTTATTATTATCATTATTATTATTTGTACTGGTAGTATAATTGCAAAAATAATTATTATAACAGTAATAATTACAGTAATAACAATACTAATTAAGATAATGATATAAATAATTATTATAAAATCGTTATTATTGTTATTATTATTGTTATTACTATTATTATTGTTGTGGTTATTAGTATTATTGCAAAAATATATATTATAACTCCAATAATTGCAATAATAATGATAACAATTGCAATAATGATGATAATAATTGCAATAATGATGATAATGATGATGATAATGATGATAATGATGATAATGATGATGA
Source organism: Penaeus monodon (assembly GCF_015228065.2). NCBI lineage: Eukaryota > Metazoa > Arthropoda > Malacostraca > Decapoda > Penaeidae > Penaeus > Penaeus monodon. The sequence continues at coordinate 11,092 of NW_023656562.1, read as the reverse complement.
TAACGATAATAATGATGATAATCATGATAATGATGATGATAATAACAGGAATTGTGTCCATATATAATATAAAAAAGGTAAAAGAAAAAAAAATCCCAAAAGTCGAAAAAGCGGCAAAATCTAGCGAAATATAGCCTTTTGAGAGTATACTCCAAAATGACGTTTTTTCGATTTCTTTGATGATTTCGGCAATTATTAGGGTAATAATGATAATAATTACCAGAATTGTATTAATCATGGACAACAATGATGATAAAGTGAGAATAAGAGAATTTTGAGAACTTTTGAATAGTATTATTATTATTATATTATTATTATTATTATTATATTATTTATTATTATTAATTATTATTTATAGTATCATTATTATCATTTTATTAGTATAGTGTAGTAGTAGTAGTATTACTCTTATCTTAATTATTAGCATTATTGCCAAAAAATATATATAACCGGTAATAATAACAATAATAATAATAATAATAAGTATAATAATAAAAATGCTAGTCGTTATAATAGTGATTATTCACATTTATTAGTGTATTATTATCCATTATTTATTATCGATGGTTAGTAGTATAATTGCAAAAATAATATTATAACAGTAAATTACAGTAATAACAATACTAATAAGATAATGAAATAAATAATATTATAAAATTCGTTATTAGTGTTATTATATTTTATTACTATTATTATGTTGTGGTATAGTATATATGCAAAAATATATATTCTAACTCAATAATTGCAATAATAATGATAACAATGCAATAACGATGATAATAATTGCAATAATGATGATAATGATGAGATAATTGATGATAATGATGATACTGATGATAATGATGAGATAACCGATATAATGATGATAATCATGATAAGGATGATGATAATAACAGGAATTTGTCCCATACTAATATAAAAAAGGTAAAAGAAAAAAAATCCAAAAGTCGAAAGCGGCAAATCTAGCGAAATATTAGCCTGCGAGAGTATACTCCAAATTGACGTTTTTCGATTTCTTGAGATTTCGGCAATTATTGGGTAATAATGAAATAATTTACCAGAACTTATTAATCATGACACAATGATGATAAAAGTGAGGAATAAGAGGAATTTTGATAACTTTTTAATATTAATTATTATGATTATTATTATTATTTATGATTAATTATTATTATTATTATTATTATATTATTATTTATATTATGATTACATATTATTATTATTATATTAGTAGTAGACTATTACTATTATCTTAATTATTAGCATTATTGCAAAAAAATATATCTAACTGTTAATAATAAACAATAATAAATAATAATAATAAGTATAATAATAATAAGCTCAGTCGTTATAAATTGTTATTAACTAGTTGGTATTATTAGTATTATTATCATTATATTATTGGGAATCTGGTAGTATAATTGCAAAAATAATTATTATAAAGTAATAATTACAGTAATAACAATACTTAATTCAGAGAATGATATAATAATTAGTATTAAAAATCGTTATTATTGTTAGTATTATTGTTATGTACTATTATTATTGTTGGGTTATGTTATTGCAACTGTTTGAAATATATATTATAAACTCAATAATTGACAATAATAATGATAACAATGGACAATTAATGAGGATAATAATTTGCAAATAATGATGATAATGATGATGCTAATGATGATAATGATGATAATGATGATGATAAACGATAATATGATGATATCATGATAATGAGAATGCTAATAACAGGAATTGTGTCAATATATAATTAAAAAAGGTACAAAGAAAAAAATCCAAAAGTCGAAAAAGCGGCAAAATCTAGCTCGAAATAGAGCCTTTAGAGTATACTCCAAAATGACGTTTTTAGATTTCTTTGATGATTTCGGCAATTATTAGGGTAAAAATGATAATAATTACCAGAATTGTATTAACATGGACAACAATGATGATAAAAAGTGAGAATAAAGAGAATGTTGATAAAGTTTTGAATATTGTTATTATTATTATTTATTATTATTATTATTAATATATATCATTATTATTATTATTATTATTCTTATCATTATATTCAAATTATAGTGTAGTAGTACTATACTATTATCTTAATTATTAGCATAATTGCCAAAAAATATATTATAACCGTAAAAAACAATAATAATAATATATAATAAGTATAATAAAATAATCTATTCGTTATAATATTGTTATTACATTAGTATTGTATTATATCATTATATATTTTGTACTGGAAGTTAATTGCAAAAATAATTATTATAACATTAATAATTACAGTAATAACCAATACTAATAAGAAATGATATAAATAATTATTATTAAAATCGTTATTATGTATTATTATTTTAGTACATTAGTATTGTGGGTTATTAGTATATTGCAAAAATATATATTATAACTCCAATAAATTGCAAATAATAATGAATAACAATTGCACTAATGAATGGACTAATTGCACATAATGATGATAATGTGTGTAATGATGATAATGATGATAATGATGATGATAACGATAATAATGATGATAATCATGATAATGATGATGATAATAACAGGAATTGTGTCCATATATAATATAAAAAAGGTAAAAGAAAAAAAATCCCAAAAGTCGAAAAAGCGGCAAAATCTAGCGAAATATAGCCTTTTGAGAGTATACTCCAAAATGACGTTTTTTCGATTTCTTTGATGATTTCGGCAATTATTAGGGTAATAATGATAATAATTACCAGAATTGTATTAATCATGACAACAATGATGATAAAAGTGAGAATAAAGAGAATTTTGATAACTTTTGAATATTATTATTATTATTATTATTATTATTATTATTATTATTATTATTATTATTATTATTATTATTATTATTATTATTATTATTATCATTATTATTATTATTAGTAGTAGTAGTAGTACTATTACTATTATCTTAATTATTAGCATTATTGCCAAAAAATATATTATAACTGTAATAATAACAATAATAATAATAATAATAAGTATAATAATAATAATGCTAGTCGTTATAATATTGTTATTAACATTATTATTGTTATTATTATCATTATTATTATTTGTACTGGTAGTATTATTGCAAAAATATATATTATAACTCCAATAATTGCAATAATAATGATAACAATTGCAATAATGATGATAATATTGCAATAATGATGATAATGATGATGATAATGATGATAATGATGATAATGATGATGATAACGATAATAATGATGATAATCATGATAATGATGATGATAATAACAGGAATTGTGTTCATATTATATTAAAAAATGGTAAAAGAAAAAATAATCCAAAGTGTAAAATGGCGAAAATCTAAGGAAATATAGCTTTGAAGTATATCCAAAATGAACTTTTTATCATTTATTTGATATTTGGAATTATTAGGGTAATAATGATAATAATTACAGAATTATAATATGAACATATGATAAAAGTGAGAATAAAATGAATTTGATAATTTGAATATTATTATATATTATATATTAATTATATATAATTATATATTAATTATATGATAAATTATGATTAGTTATATTATATAAATATATTATTCATAGTATAGTGCTATAATTATTAATATTAGATATTCCAAAAAATATTATAACGTAATATAACAATAAATAATAATAATAAGTATATAATAAATCTATTGATATAATTGTTATTACATTATTTATTATATTATTATTTATTATTTTTTATTAGTATAATTAAATATTATTATAACTATTATTATTATTATATATATATATAATTATTAATTATATTAAAAATATATTATAATTTATATATTTTATTATTATTAGTATAAATTATTATGTGTGTTATATATTATTAAAATATATTTAATCAATTAATTGCATAATAATTATAAATTAATAATGATATAATAATTCAATAATGATATAAATATATTAAATATAATATATAATAATGTAAGATAAATAATTATATAAATCATGATAATTATTGATAATATATGAATTGTGTCTATATATATAAAAAATAATAAAAAAAATCCCAAAAGTTGAAAAATGGCAAATATGAAAATAATTTGAAGTATATCAAAATATGATATATGTATGATATATTGATGATTACGGCAATATAGGTAATATATATGAATAAATACAGAATTGTGTTAATATAAAACAAGTAAAGAAAAGAACAAAAGAAAATTTGAAATTTTAGAAATTACTTTATAATATCAATATATTATTATTTCATTTTATATTTGATATTATTAGGTAAAATATAATTTCATAATTTATATATTATTAAATAGTGATAAAGATAATAATTAATTTTAATTTGAATTTATTAATAATATTATTATAATTTATAATAATTATTAATTAATTAATATATATATTATTATTATTATTATTATATTTAATTAAATTATTATTGTTATTATTATCATTATGATTATTTGTACTGGTAGTATAATTGCAAAAAAAAAATAATATTATAAACAGTAATAATTACAGTAATAACAATACAATTAAGATAACTGAATAATAATTATTATAAAAATCGTTATTATTGTTCTTATATTGTTATTACTATTATTATGTTGTGTTATAGTATTATTGCAAAAATATATATTATTAACTCCAATAATTGCAATAATAATGATAACAATTGCAATAATGATGATAATAATTGCAATAATGATGATAATGATGATGATATTGATGAAATGATGATGATAACGATAATAATGATGATAATCCATGATAATGATGATGATAATAACAGGAATGTGTCCAATATAATATTAAAAAAGGTAAAAGAAAAAAAATCCCAAAAAGTCGAAAAGCGGCAAAATCTAGCGAATATAGCCTTTTTGGAGAGGTATACTCCAAAATGACGTTTTTTCGAAGTTCTTGATGATTTCGGCAATTATTCGGGTAATAATGATAATAATTACCAGAATTGTATTAATCAGGACAACCAATGATGATAAAAGTGAGAATAAAGAGGGAATTTGATAACTTTTGAATATTATTATTATATTATTATATTATTATTATATATATTATTAGTATTATTATTATTATTATTATTATTTATTATTATTATTATTATATCATTATATTATTATTATTCGTAGTAGTAGTACTATACTATTATACTTAATTATTAGCATTATTGCCAAAAACAATATATTATAACTGTAATAATAACAATAATAATAATTAATAATAAGTATAATAATAATAATGCTGAGTCGATTATAATATTGTTATTAATCATTATTATGTCTATTATTATCATTAATGATTATTTGTATCGGTAGTATAATTGCAAAAACTAATATTATAACAGTAATAATTACCCCAGTAATAACCAATACTAATAAGCTAAGATATAAATACTATTATAAAATCGTTATATGTATTATTATGTTATTACTATTATTAGTTGTGGTATTAGTATATGCAAAAAATATTATATAACTCAATAATTGCCTAATAATAATGATAACAATTGCAATAATGATGATAATAATTGCAATAATGATGAAATGATGATGATAATGATGATTAATGATGATAATGATGATGATAACGATAATAATGATGAAATCATGATAATGGATGATAATAACAGGAATTGTGTCCATATATAATATAAAAAAAGGTAAGAAAAACAAATCCCAAAAGTCAGAAAAAGCGGCAAAATTCTAGCGAAATATTAGCCTTTTGAGAGTATACGTGCAAAATGACTGTTTTTTCGATGTCTTTGAGATTTCGCAATATAGGGTAATAATGATAATTAGATACCAGAATTGTATTAATTCATGACAACAATGTGATAAAAGTGAGAATAAAGAGAATTTTATTAACTTTAGGAATATTATTACCTATTATTATTATTATTATTATTATTATTATTTTCATTATATTATATTATTATTTTATTATTATTATTATATTATTATCATTATTATATTATTATAGTAGTAGTAGGACTATTAATATTATCTAAGTATTAGCCTTATTGCAAAAAATATATTTAACTGTAATAATAACAATAATTAATATAATAAAAGTATAATAATAATAAATGCTAGTCGTTATAATATGTTATTAACATTATTATTGTTATTATATCATTATTATTATTTGTTACTGGTAGTATAATTGCAAAAATAATTATTATAACAGTAATAAATTACAGTCATAACAATACTAATTAAGATAATGATATAAATAATTATTATAAAATCGTATTATGTATTATTATTGTTATTATATTATTATGTTTGGTTATTAGTTTATTGAAAAAATATATATTATAACTCCAAAATAATTGCAATAATAATGATAACAATTGCATAAAGATGATAATAATTGCAAAATGATGATAATGATGATGATAATGATGATAATGTGATAATGATGAATGATAACGATAATAATGATGAATAATCATGATAATGATGATGATTAATAACAGAATTGTGTCCATATATAATATTAAACAAGGTAAAAAGCAAAAAATCCCAAAAAGTCGGAAAAAGCGGCAAAATCTAGCGCAATATAGCCTTTTGAGAGTATACGCCAAATGACGTTTTTTTTTCGATTTCTTGATGATTTCGGCAATTATTAGGGTAATAGATAATCATTACCAGAATTGTATTACTCATGACCATGATGATAAAAGTGAGAATAAAGAGAATTTGATAACTTTTGAATATTATTATATTATTATTATTATTATTATTATTATTATATATTATTATTATTATTATTACTATTATCATTATTATTATTATATCATTATTATTATTATTAGTAGTAGTAGTCAGTAACTATTTTCTATTATCTTAATTATTAGAATTATAGCCAAAAAAATATTATAAAACTGTAATAATAACAATAATAATAATAATAATAAGTCTAATAAGAATAATGCTAGTCTTTATAATATTGTTATTAAACATATTATTGTTACTATTATCAATTATTATTATTTGTACGGGTAGTTAATATTGCAAAAAATAATTATTATAACAGTAATAATTACAGTAATAACCAATACTAATTAAGATAATGATTATTTAAATAATTTTTATAAAATCGTTCTTATTTATTATTATTGTTATGTACTGATTAGTATTGTTGTGGTTATGCGTATTATTGCAACAAATATATATTATAACTCCAATGAATGCCAATAATAATGATAACAAGTGCAATAATGATGATAATAATGGGCAATAATGAGATAATGATGATGATATGATGATAATGAGATAATGATGATGATAACGATAAATAATGAGATAATCAGATAATGATGATGATAATAACAGGAATGTGTCCTCCATATATAATATAAAAAAGGTAAAGCAAAAAAAATCCCAAAAGTCGAAAAAGCGGCAAATCTAGCGAAATATAGCCTTTTGAGAGTGATATCCAAAATGACGTTTTTTCGATGTCTTTGATGATTTCGACGCACATTATTTAGGCTAATAATGATAGTGTAATTACAAGGGAATTGTATTAATCATGGACAACATGATGATAAAAGTGCGAATAAAGAGAATTTGATAACTTTGAATATTATATTTTATATTATTTGATATTATTATTATTATTATATTAGTATTATTATTATAATTATTATTATTATTATTATTATCATCATTAGCATTATTATCATAATTAGTAAGTAGTAGTAGTACTATTACTATTATCTTAATTATTAGATTATTGCCAAAAAATATATATAAATGTAAAATAACCAATACTACATAATTAATATAAGTATAATAATAATAATGCTAGTCGTTATAAATATTGTATTAACATATTATGTTATATTATCATTAGTATTATTGTACTGGTAGTATAATTGCAAAAATAATTATTATAACAGTAATTAATTACGTAATAACAATACTAATTAAGATAATGGATATAAATACTATTATAAATCGTTATTATGTTATTATATTGTGATTACTATTATTATGTTGTGGTATTAGTATTATTGCAAATAAATATATATTATAACTCCAATAATTGCACTAATAATGATAACAATTGCAATATGATGATAATATTCAATAATGATGATAATGGATGATGATAATTGATGATAATGATGATAATGATGATGAAACGATAATAATGATGATAATCATGATAAGATGATGATAATAACATGGAATTGTGTCCATATATAATAATAAAAAAGGTAAAAGAAAAAAATCCCAAAAGTCGAAAAGCGGCAAATCTGCGAAATATAGCCTTTTGAGAGTATACTCCAAAAAATGGACGTTTTTGCGATTTCTTTGATGATTTCGGGCAATTAGGAGGGTAATAAGGAGAATAATTACCAGGAATGTAGTAATCATGACAACAATGATGATAAAAGTGAGAATAAAGAGGAATTTGAAATTGAACATTAGTATTATTATTATTTATTATATTATTATTATATCGTATTATTATTATTATTTATATTATATTATTATTATGATATTATTATCATTATTATTTTCTTATTATTAGTCGTATGACTAGTAATATTATCTTAATATTAGCATTATTGCAAACATATATTATAACTGTAATAATAACAATACTAATAATAAATAATAAGTTAATAAATAATGATAGTCGTTAAATAGGTTATTAACATTATTATTGTTTATTATTTCATTATTATGATTTGTACTGGTAGTATAATGCAAAATAATTTTATAACAGTAATAATTACACAGTAATACACAATACTAATTAAGTTAATGATATAAATAATTATTATAAACGTTATTATGTTATTATTATTGTTTATGACTTATTATTATTGTTGTCGTTATAGTATATTGCAAAAAATATATTTATAACTCCAATAATTGCAATAATAATGATAACAATTGCATAATGATGATAAATAATTGCAATAATGATGATACTGATGATGATAATGATGATAATGATGATAATGATGATGATAAACGTATTATAATGATGCTAATCATGATAATGATGAGGCAATAACAGGGGAATTGGTTCATATATATATAAAAAAGGGTAATAGAAAAAAATCCCAAAAAGTCGAAAAAGCGGCAAAATCTAGCGAAATATAGCCTTTTGAGAGTATACTCAAAATGACGTTTTTTCGATTTCTTTGATTGATTCGGCAATTATTCGGGAATAATGATAATAATTACCAGAATTGTATTAATATGACAACAATGATGATAAAAGTGAGATAAAGAGAATTTTGATAACTTTTGCATATTATGTATATTATTATTATTATTATTATTCTTATTATTATTATTAGTCTTATTACTATTTATTATATTATTATTATGATTATTATATTCAGTATCATTATTATTATTATTATAGTAGTAGTAGTACTATTAATTATATTAATTATTAGCATTATGCCAAAAAATCTATTATAACTGTCATAATAACAATAAATAATATAATAATTAAGTATAATAATAATAATGCTAGTCGTATAATATTGTATTAACATTATTATTGTTATTATATCATTCTTATATTGTACTGGTAGTATAATTGCAAAAATAATTATTATAACAGAAAATTTACAGTAAATAACAATACAATTAAGATATGATATAAAAAATTATTATAAAAATCGTTTTATTGTTATATTATTGTTTATACTATTATTATTGTGTGGTTATTAGTATTATGCAAAAACTATAATTATAACTCAATCATTGCAATAATAATGATAAAATTGCAATAATGAATGATAATAATTGATAATATATAATATTATATATGATATATGTATTAATTGATATTGATAATAATATATATGATTAATCATAAATATATATATAATAAATGAATTTGCATATATAATTAAAAATAGGTAAATATAAAAATCCAAAATGAAAAATGGAAATTAGAAAATACTTTGAGATATACTCAAAATAGTTTTTCATTTATTGATGATATAGCAATTAATTAGGGTATAATGATAAAAATGTACAGAATGTAATTAATCATGACAACAATAAGTAAAATGAGAAATAAAGAATTTTGATATATTCAAATAATTATTATTATATTATTATTATTATTATTAGTATATTATTAATATTACAAATTATTTTTATTATCATTATTATATTAATTATATAGTAGTTAGTACTATTATATTATCTAATTATTAATTATTGAAAAAATATATTAATTAATAATATAATATATTATAATTATTAATTATTATATTATATTATTATTATTATATATATTATATTATTATTAGTTATTATTTCATTATTATATTGTACTGGTAGATAATTGCAAAAATAATTATTATAACGTAATAATTACATAATAAATAAATTAAGATAATAATATAATAATTATTATAAATGTTATTATTGTTATTATTATTGTTATTACATTATTATTATTTGATGTATTATATATATTGCAAAAATATTATTATTATTAATAATTGCAATAATAATGATAACAATTGCAATAATAGATAATAATTGCAATAATGATGATAAATGATGATGATTAATGATATATGTTGATAATGATGATAATAAAGATAAAGTGATAATATATAATATTGATATAAAGAATTGGATATATAATAAAAATGGTATATATAAAAAAAACCAAAAGCAAAATCGCAAAATAGAAAATAACTTTGGAGATATCAAATGACTTTTATTCAAATACTTGATGATTGAATTTTAGTAAATATATAATTACAGAATTAATTAATATGACAATAATATATAAATGAAATAAAGATATTAAAATAAATTTGAATTATATTTATTATTATATTATTATTATTATTATTATTATTATTTTTTTATTATTATTATTATTTATTATTATATATATATTATTATATTATAGTATAGTATTATATCTATTATTATTATTAATTATTAATTATTGCCAAAAATATATTATAATTAATAATAAAATTAATATATAATAAATTATAATAATAATATAATTGTATTAATATTATTAAATTATTATTTATTATATTTATTATTATTAGATTATAT
>NW_023656561.1:0-3402 GCF_015228065.2 Penaeus monodon | reverse complement strand
TTTTTTTTTTTTTTTTTTTTTTTTTTTTTTTTTTTTTTTTTTTTTTTTTTTTTTTTTTTTTTTTTTTTTTTTTTTTTTTTTTTTTTTTGGGGGGGGGGGGGGGGGGGTTTTTTTTTTTTAAAAAATTTTTTTAAAAAAAAAAAAGGGGGGGGGGGGGGGTTTTTCCCCCCCCCAAAAAAAAAACCCCCCCCCGGGTTTTAAATAAAAAAATTTTAAAAAAAGAAAAAAAAAAAAAAAATTTTGGGGGGAAACCCCCCGGGGGGGGAAAAAAATTTTTTTAAAAAAATATTTTTTAAAAAAAAATTTAAAAAAAAAATTTTAAAAAAAAATTTTTTTTTTAAAAAAAAAAAAAAAGGGGGGGGAGGGGAAGAAAAAAAAAAAAAAAAAAAAAAAAAAAACCCCCCCCCAAAACCCCAAAAAAACCCCCCCCCCCAAAAAAAAAAAAAAAAAAATTTTTTTTTTTTTGGGGCCCCGGGGGGGGGGGGGAAAAAAAGGGGTTTTAAAATTTGGGGGGGGGGGGTTTTTTGGGGGGGGGTTCCCCCCCCCGTTTTGGGGGGAAAAAAAAGGGGGGAAAAAGGGGGGAAAAGGGGGGGGGCCCAAGGGTTTTAAAAAAAAAAAAAAAACCCCAAAAAAGAAAAAAACCCCCCAAAAAAAAAAACTGGAAAAAAAAAAAAAAATTTTTTTTTAAAAAAAAAATTTTTTTTTAAAAAAAAAAATTTTTTTAAAAATAAATTTTTTTTAAAAACCCCCCCAAAAAAAAAAAATTTTTTCCCCCCCCAAAAAAAAAAAAGGGGGAAAATTTTTTTAAAAAAAAAAAAAATTTAAAATCCCCCCCAAATTTTTTTTTTTTTTTAAAAAAACCCAAAAAAATTCCCTTTCCCCCCCCCCCCTTTTTTTAAAAAAAAATTTTTCCCCCCCCGGGTTTTTTTCCCAACCCCCCTTCCCCCAAAAAATTTTTTTTTAAAAACCCCCTTCCCCCGGGGGGGGGGGGGGTTTCCCCCCCCCCTCCCTTTTTTTGGGTTCCTGTTGGTGGGTGGTGTTTTTTTTGGAGTTGGGAATTTTTTTTTTTTTTGTGGTGGGGGTGTGTATGCATGTGTGAAGGGACAAAAAAGGCTTAGGGGCTTTAATTGGAAAAGGGGGGGGAACAAAGCGAGAGTGGGGAAAACCTCAACACAGAGGGGAAATGAATTTCCCACCAAAAAAAAACCCCCCCACGAAAAATTAAACGTTTCACTATTTTAAAAAAAAAAAAAAAAAAAAAACCAAAACTGGAAAAAAGGTTTTTTTTAACATTAAGGGCAAAAATGGTTTTAAGCTATTTTAAAAGATTATTTTTTTCAAAATTTTTTTTTTTTACCGCACATTTGGAAAATTCAAAAAAAAAAAACAATTATTAAAATGAATACTTTTGGGCAAAAAACAGTAAATGTACGGCCATGAAATTTTGGGGGAAAAATGGGGTGGGGGGGGGGAAACATGAAAAAAAAAAATATTTCGGCAAAAAAAAAAAAAAAAAGCTATTTAAAAAAAAAAACCCCAAAAAGCAGAAATCTTCTCGGGGGTTCAGGAAAAATCTGAAAAAAAAAACTTTTGTGGCCGGAGGTTTGTACATGGGGGGTCCTAAGCTTTTGCAAACGGTTTTTCCAGACTTCCCCCAAAAAAAACCTTCAATTTTTAAAAAATGGGGGGGATTTCCTATACCAAAAAATTACGTGCATAAATGGGGGGGAAAAAACTGGGAAAAAGCGGGGGGGAAAAAACTCGAGCCAGGGTAATATTTAAAAAATTTTTAAAAACAAAAACCCTTTGCTTCTTCTTTCCTGGCGGTAATCCTGTTGGGGTGGATGGGGCGGCTTCGGCAAAAAAACATTCCCGAAAGGATAATATAAAAAAAATTTTTTTTTTCACGAATTCACACCCAAAAAAAGCTTTGGGGTGGTTACCCAAAAAAAAAAAAAAAAAAAAAACATTGGCAGCGGGGGGGGTGGAACTTGAGGAGGAAGGGGAGGGGAAAAAAAAAAGGTTGTGTTGATTAAAATAAAAAAAAGGCGGGGGAAAATATAAATGATTTCTAGCTTTTAAAACCCTAGGGGTCCCTACATAATAACGGGTTGGACAACCATAAAAAAAAAAAAAAAAAAAAAAAAAAACCGCGGGGGGGGTCCCACCCACACCGGGGGGGACCTTATTAAGGGGGCGTTTTTACGGGCAAAAAAACCCCGTTGGGGGGTGAAACCCCAAAATAATTCGAGGGGGCAAGTTCTGTTGCACTTTTATGAATATGGGGGGAAAAAAAGAAATTACCTACGGGGGCCTATTAATTTCAAATAATAAATTTAATTTAAAAAAAAATTTGTTATTACATGGGATTTCGGTTTCTAAGCCCCCGCCGGATTAAAGGAAAAAACCCCCGGTTGTTTTTTCCCCAAAACCCAAAAAAAAAAAAAAAAGGGCATGTTAATCCAAATTTTTTTTTTTGCTATGGTTTACCCTCCTCAAAAATTTTTTACAGGGGGAAAAAAAAAAAAAAAAAAAAAAAAAAACCCAAAAAGAAGTTATTTTGTTGGGACCCCTTTTTAAACCCCCCCACGGGCCTCGCCCCCCACCGGGGACCGGGGAAAAAAAAAAAAAGGGGAGGAAAAAAAACAAGGTGGAGCGGGGGGGTTTTTCAGGGGTTTTTTTTTTTTTTCACAGGAACGGGGGAAAAAAAAAACCAAAAAAATTTTCTTTTTTTTCTCTTTTTTTCCCAAAAAAGTGGGGGGGGGGACCCCGGGCAAAAAAGCGGGAAGGGGGGAAAAAAAAGGGGGAACGGGGTCCAGGGGGGTCGGTGGCGAGGGTTAGGGAAAAACGCTTACATTTAAAAAAAAATGAAAAAAATAAAAAAATTGGTATTTCGTGATACGAATTAAAAAAAAAAAAAAAAAATCACCGGGAAAAAAACAGCGTTAAAAATTTTTTTCTTTGCAAAAGGGATTTATGGGAAAAAAAAAAAAAAAAAAAAAAAAAACAAATATACAAAAAAAAAAAAAAAAAAAAACTCCTCCCCCCCAAAAGTAAAAAAAAAAACCAGAAGGAAAAAAAAAAAAAAAAAAAATTAAAAAAAATTAATTTACTTAAACTAAACACGAAAAAACCCGGATTATTTCCAATTGTTAATTGAATCCCAAAACATAAAAAAAACCTCGGGAAAAATCGCACGGAAATGCGATTCTTTGGAGGAGGAAAAGGGGGAAAAAATTTTAAGTGTGAAAGGGGAAAAAAAAATAACAAAAACAAAAAAAAACGTTTGCCAAAATTTTTGCTGGTTTTTTCCAATTTTAAGGCCCAACCCTTTTTTCAAAAAAAAAAAAAAACCCAAAAAAACAAAAAAAAAAAAAAAAAACAAAAAAAAAAAAAAAAAAA
>NW_023656558.1:0-3404 GCF_015228065.2 Penaeus monodon | reverse complement strand
CTTTTTAATTGCTATTTCCATCCCCTACGCTCTTTTCAAAGAATCATCCCTGACAAAAGTACTTTGCCAAGACTGCATATTTAACCTGGTTTGTTCATTTCGCACTGGTGGATGACGCTTAAAATTGCGTAAAAAAGTGACAGCTTTCTTGTAGGTTTTTCGTGTGGGATCACGTACTTAATATCAAGGGTGATTTTTAAAGAAGGAAACGAAAATAAGAAGGAATAAGAAGTAGTATTTGTGAGGAGCAAATAGTAGTAGAAGAAGAAAAAAGAAGAAGAAAAAAAGCGAAAGAAAAGAGGACGAAAAGAGGGAAAGTAGAAAAAGAAGAAAAGAAAAAAAAAGAAAGCAGAAAAGAAAAAAAAGAACTAAGTATAGTAGTAAAAGTAGTAAATAGTATAGGGGCAGTAGTAGTAGAAGAGAAGGAGAAGAAGGAAAGCGCGATATTGATTAAAGTTAATTATTGTACCGATGCCACAAAATCCTTGAAAGAAAGGAACGAAAAGAAAAAAAAATTGAAAGTAAAAAGTGAAAAGGGAAAAGAGAGAGGGAAAGAGAAAGAAAAGAGAAAAGAAAAAAGGAAGAAAAGAAGAAAAAAGAAAAAAAAGATAAAAGAAAAGAAGTGAGAAATAATTGTTTTTAATTATTCAATAGTAATGCCAAGATAAAGGGAAGACGGTAATATTCCTAAAGAGACTTAATAGAAAAGCAGAATTTCGATCCTCTAGATATGAGAAACTCGGATTATTGCTTTGTTCCTGCTCCATTTGCTTTTTGTTTTCAGAATTTCCAAACCCCAAACCAAAAGACTAAAAGATCATGCGTATTTTGGGATTGTTTTAAAAATTTTCCACAGAGGGGGAAAAAAAAGGAGAGAGGAAAGGGAGAGAGGGGAGAGGAAGAGAGGAAAAGGGGAGAGAGGAGAGAGAGAGGAGAAGAGAGAGGAGAGAGAGAGAGAGGAGAGAAATGTTTTAATTTCAAAGAAATAGTTTTTTGTTAACTAGTTAAACTACTTCCTTTCAGGCGGCAAAGACTTTCTCTTTCGTATTGGAGGAGGACGTGGGAAAAGAAAAGTCACGATGATTTTCATTCCTGGGTATGCTGTGTTTCTTTTCATGAAATGTATTTGATGAAAAGGGTTTTCACGTGTCAGGGGCTTGCAATACGGATTGCTGGAAAGTAAAAGCAACATTCTTTTTACCCACAATCTGTAATTTGGGGGCCCCAAGTGTTCAACATGATTTTAGCATGCTACGCTCTCCCTGCTGGATTTTTTTCATAGTTTAACATTTTATCAGTCTCCCCTTTTCCCAAAATTCTTGCGTTGCTATTATTATTTTTTTTATATTATCTCTTTCTTTTCGTGCATTATTTAAGAAATGATTTTTCTGTGGGGCAAAGAAAACTTTTTGTGGGAGGGTAATGAGATCTTTTAAATGATAGCTCTTCGAGTAGAATTATAAAAAAATTTAATAATTTAAAACAATGAATTAATAAAACGATGAAAAGTAAAGAAAATATCAGTGAAAGAAAAGTAAAAGTAAAAGTTTTTTTTGGAAAAAGGTGATTGAGGACTGGACACAGCAACAAAACTAATTTTTTTTGGCCCCAAGTGAGAAAAAAAAAAATCAGGAAGAAGGCTTTTTTTAACGGAATCCTCGAGCTCTTTCGTCTACTTTTGGGAATTGGTGGCCGCTTCCGGATTTTTATTAAAAAAAGCCGGAGGGTTTAAAAAGGGAGGGCAATTTACCTTACAACCCGAAAAAGGGAAAAATTTTTGGGGTCCCATAA
Organism: Penaeus monodon; assembly: GCF_015228065.2. NCBI lineage: Eukaryota > Metazoa > Arthropoda > Malacostraca > Decapoda > Penaeidae > Penaeus > Penaeus monodon. The sequence goes on along the minus strand of NW_023656558.1, from coordinate 1,613 downwards.
TAAGAACCCAAAATAAGGTTTACTCCATTGGAATAAAGGAATTGTTAAGGTTAAAAAGGGAAACTATTAAAGTTCTTTCCCTTAAAAAAGGTTCTAATGAAAATTAAATAAAAAAAAAAATTTTTCCCCTTTGAATCAACCAAAGGGAAGACTAAGGTAAGGGTCATTTCCTCCCCAAAAAGATGCTAAACCCTTAAAATGTTTTGAAATAAAATTTTTAAAATTTTATTTTTGGGCCCCCTTTCTCAAAATTTTTTTCTTTTTTTTTTTTTTTTTTTTTTCCCCCCTTTTCCCTACCCCCCCCTTTAATTTTACATTTTCCTTTTCCCTTTCCTTCTCTCCCCCCCCAAAAAAAACCATCCTTTCCTTAAAAATTTATTTTAAAAAATTACTTAATTTCCTTTTAAACCCTTCCCACCCCTTTTCCCCCTTAAAAATTCTTCCCCCAATTTCTTCTATCCCTCCCCCTTCTTCCTCCCCCTTTCCCAGCCTACTCTCATTTCCTCTCCCACTTTCCTCTCCTTCTTCCCCCCAAACCATTCATCCTCTCTCTTCCTCCCCCCTTCCTCTCCCCCCTTTTTCCCCCCCTTTCTATCTCCTCCCCTCCTCCCTTCCTCCTTTCTCTTCCCAAACACGCCCCCCCTTCTTCCCTCTCTCTTCCTTTCTTTCTTTTTCCCCCCTTCCCCCCCCTCTCCTTCTTAAACCCTTTTTTAAACTGGGAAGATTAGCGCATTTGTTTCCCGTTCCTCGGCCCCTTAATTATCTAAACCAATTCCCAGTCTGGAACGGGAAAAGGGACGGATAGGTTTTAAAAAAAAAGTTAAGAAAATATGCCTAAATTATTTTTTTAAGTACTTCAAATTAAAAAAAAAAATATTAAAAAAAAGGAAAAATTTTACAAAAAACGGCCATAAATGAATTAGTTTAAACGGTAAAAGGGAAAAAATTTGGAAAAAGAAGAATTATTTAAAAAAAGTAAAAATTAAGGGGGGGGAAAATAAAGTAATGAAAACAAAAAAAAAAAAAAACCCAGGAAAAAGGAAAACAAAAAAAAAAAGGGAAATAAAAAATTTAAGAAATTATATATATATAATATAATAAAAACTATATATAAAACTAAACTATACTATACTTATATTTATAATATAATTAAATTTTAAATTGAGGGAAAGATAAAAAAGTTAAATAAAAATATTAAATAAATAAAAATATATATAATAATATTATAATATAATATATTTTATATTAATTTTTAAAAAATATAATATAATAATGATAATAATTTATAATTAAAAATATAATGAGAATATAATTTTTAAAATAATATAAAAAATTATAAATATAAAAATATATATACAATTAATTACCTGAAGAAGTTAAAAAAAAAATAAATGTAATTATTTATTAGTTATATAAATTATATATTTATAATTAATATTTTAATTAGAAAAAAATTTGAAAAAATTATAAAAAAAAATTAAAAAAAAAAATTAAATTTTTTAAAAAAAATTTTTAAAATTTAAAACCCAAAAAAAATTTAAAAAAAAAACCCCCCAAAAAATTTTTTTTTATTTTTTTGAAAAATTTTTTATTTTTTTAAAAAATTTTTATTT
>NW_023656557.1:0-3408 GCF_015228065.2 Penaeus monodon | reverse complement strand
TGGAAAATTGGTTCACCAGGGGGAAAACCCCAGTAAGGCTTCCACGGGATCCAAATGTCCAAATAAGAACCACCCGCTCAGCGAGGGCGGAGGTCACATTTTATATCTGACCTCGTTTGACCGGGATTTCGTGCTAAGCTCCACCGCATAAGGTCAGCTCCGCCCTCTCTCCGGGCAGCTGACCGTGACCTCCCCCGCGGCCCTATAACCCGTATAATAAAACATGGTCGTGTTCTTAAAACTTCGTGGTGTCAACTCTCAGAAATAAAGGGGTCAAGCCGTTAACAAGTATAACTACCTCTGTTCACCATTGTACTAAGGATGATAGCCTTTTACAGAAGAGAGAGGAGAGAGAGAGAGAGAAGAGGAGAGAGAAAAGGAGAGAGAGAAGAAGGGGAGAAGAGAGAGAGGAGACGAGAGAGAGAAGAGAGAGGGGAGGGAAGGAGAGCACGAGAGAGAGAAAGGGAAGAGAGAGAGAGAGAGAGAGAGAGAAGGAGAGAGACGAAGAGGGAAGAGCAGAGGAAGAGAAAAGAGAGAGAGAGGGGGAGCAGAAGAGACAGAGAGAGAGAGAGGAGAGAGAGAGAGGGGAGAGAGGAGAGGGGAGAGAGAGAGAAGAGGAGGAGAGAGAAGAGAAAAGAGGAGAGAGTGAGAGGAAGAGAAGGAGAGAGCAGAAGAGGAGAAAGGAGAGGAGAGAGAGAGAGAGAGAAAAAGAGAGAGAGAGCATGAGAAAAAAGGAGGGGAGAGAGAGAGAGAGAGAGAGAGGAGATAGAGAGAGAGAGGAGGGGAAGAGGAGGGGGGAGGGGAGAAAAGAGAGAGAAGAGAGAGAGAGAGAGAGAGAGAGAGAGGAGAGAGAAGGGAGAGAGAGAGAGAGAGAGGTAGAGAGAGAGAGAGAGAGAGAGAGAGAGAGAGAGAGAGAGAGAGAGAGAGAGAGAGAGAGAGAGAGAGTAGAGAGAGAGAGAGCATTAGAGAGAGAGAGAGCATTAGAGAGAGAGAGAGCATTAGAGAGAGAGAGAGCATTAGAGAGAGAGAGAGCATTAGAGAGAGAGAGAGAGAGAGAGAGAGAGAGAGAGAGAGGAGAGAGAGACGAGAGAAGAGAGAGAGGGGAAGAAGGAGAGATGAGAGAGAGAGGGGAGAGGAGAGAGAGAGAGAGAGGAGGCAAAGGGAGAGGGAAAAAAGGGGTGAGACAGAGGGGAGGGAGGGGGGGAGGGAGGGAGGGAGGGGGGGAGAGGAAGGGAGGGAGAGGAAGGAAGGAAGGGAGGGGGGGAAAGGGAGGAGGGAGGGAGGAGGGGGAGGGAGGGAGGGGAGAGGCGAGGAAGAGGTGAGAGAAGGTGGGAAAGAGATGAGAGGGGAGGAGGGAGAGGGAAAGAGGGGAGGGAGAGGGGGAGGGGAGTAGTGAAAGAAGGAGAGAATGCAAAGGGAAAGCAAAAAGGGAAAAGAGGGAAAGAAAGGGAGATGAAGAGAAATGGAGAGGAGGAGAATGGGAGAAGGAAATAAAGGGAGAGGTAAAGAAAGGATGAGGACACGGAAATGAAAGAGGGGAAGGGAAAAAGGAGAGAACAAGGAAGATTATGAGGATGATGGTGATGGTGAGGGAGTGGGAGAGAGAGAGAGGAAAATGGGAAAGCAAAAGACTAAGGATTAGGGAAAGGGAAAGGGAAATGGAAATGGAAAGGGAAAGGAAAATGAGAGAGAAAAGGAAAAGTTAAGAAAATAGAGTAGGAAGAGGGAAAATGAGAGAGAAAAGGAAAAGGAAAGGGAAGGGAAAGAAAAGAAAAGAAAAGAAAAGAAAAGAAAAGAAAAGGAATGGAAAGGAAAAGGAAAAGGGAGAGGGAGAAGGAGAAAGAAAGAGAAAGAAAAAGGGAAAGGGAAAGAGAAAAGGAGAGAGAAAGGGAGGTAGGGAAAGGAAAGGAAAGGAAAAAAGAATAAGGAGAAGGAGAGAGAAAGGAAAAGGAAATGGAAAAAGGGAAGGGAAATGGGAAAAGAAAAAGACAGGGAAGGGAAAAGAAAACGGAAAAAAAGAAAAGAAAAAAGAAAGGGAAAAGGAAAGGGAGAGGGAAAGGAAAATAGAGAGCAAGATGGAGAGGGAAAGAAATGGAGAGCAAGATGGAGAGGGAAAGAAATGGAGAGCAAGATGGAGAGGGAAAGAAATGGAGAGGGAAAGAAATGGAGAGCAAGAGGGACACATATGAATTTATATTATTATTTATGAATTAAACCAAGTTTCCAATTAAGCTAGTTAAAAATAGTTAAACTCACCTTTTGAAAGTGAATCCAGTTACTCAATAAAAACTTCTTTTCAGCTCTAGACAACCCAGTGCTTTTCCCCATTTATTCCATGTGCACCCATTGCTCTGCATGCAGATGTCCGTATATAAATTCATAACAGATTATGAACTAAACCAAAGGGTTCCAATTTACTTTGATGCGAAATTTTTTTTAGAAACTGGAATAAAAGGGATAATATAAATTAATAACAAATCATATTAAAAGTTAACATTACGAACTAACCAATACTGATGGGTAGGTTAGTACTGTTTTTTTTGTATGTTTGTTCTTTTTCTAAGTAAAAAAAAAAAAAAAGGTATTGTATATGGTGTTTAGGGATGACTATTATCTGAACTACAAAAAAAAAAGGAGCACATACCTACTTGGTCCGGAGTAGGTAGATACACTCAAAAAAATTCTGGGGCGCTTTGGTTTCAACTCCTGCTTGTTAGATTTTCCAGTATAATATCTATGAAAAATAATCACATATCTTATCTATTTATTCTCTATTTCTTCTTTTTTTTCTTCTTCTGTAAATTTTTTTTTGGAAGAACTTGCCATGCACGTTTCCAATGGCCATATTCATCAGGAATTTCTTCGATCTCTTCAGGAGGAATTCCACTCCTGGAGGGGAAAATCATAAAAGCCATTCTTCATATGTTCTTTCAACCCCGTTTTAGTCGAAATTTGTACTGGAAAAGATGTTTCTTTTTAAGATTTACATATTTTTTAACATTATACAAAGGTAAAATATTAGGGAGTTCTGGCAAATCTGACTTATCATATTGTACTACAGGCAAAATCGACTCAACATATTGTCTGCCTGGCAAGTCTATTTTGTGATATTTTGGGGCTCAATCATACTTTCTCTGTCTTATTTCCTTTTCTTCTCACTGTTTTATCATAGGCATCATCACTGAAGTCACCATCAAAATCATCTTTTTTCTCGAGAGCTGAAAACTGCAAGCCTCCTTGTGTGCTCCTGGGTTTGTTAAAAAATTCACGGTTTCCATCCCCTTCAAAATGAAGTTGCGGATGTTCATGGTGGTCCCATTTGAAATGTATTTTATCCTCATAATTTTCAGAGTCTTTTTCTTTGCTGTATTTTTTCTCTTTTAAAAGAATCAGGGGTTTGCAAAAATT
>NW_023656555.1:0-3409 GCF_015228065.2 Penaeus monodon | reverse complement strand
ATAATATATATTATATTTTATTATTTTTTTTTTTTTTTGTTGTTGTGTGGTGTGTGTGTTGTGTGTGTGGTGTGTGCGTGTGTGATATGTGTGTTTGCTTGTATATGTGTATAATGTATATGTTTATATATATATTATATATATATATATATATATATATATATATATATATATATATATATATTGTGTGTGTGTGTGTGTGTGTTGTGTGTGTGTGTGTGTGTGTGTGTGTTGTGTGTGTGTGTGTGTGTGTGTGAGTAAGTGTGTGTGTGTGTGTGTGTGTGTGGTGTGTGTGTGTGTGGGATGTGTGTGTGGGTGTGTGTGTGTGTGTGTGTGTGGTGTGTGTGTGTATGTGTTGGGTGATATATGCATTATATATATATATATATAATATATATATAGTATATATATGATATATAGATATATATATACATATGTGTATATATAGATACATATATATAGATAATATATATATATTATATATAATATATATCTATATATATATATATATATATACAAACACACATACACACACACATACACACACATACACACCCACATACACACACACACACACACACACCACACACACACACACACACACCACACATTATATATATATATATATATATATATATATATATATATATATATATATATATATATATATATATATATATATATATATTATATATATATATATATATATATATATATATATATATATATATATATATATATATATATATACATATGTGTGTGTGAGGGGGGGGTATATAGATTGATAGATAAACTGACTGATAGCTCGAGTGGTAGAAAACTCTTTCTTTCTATCAATTTATCTGTATCTACCGCACCCATGTCTCTTTATGTTTATCGCTCTCTCTCTCTCTCTCTCTCTCTCTCTCTCTCTCTCTCTCTCTCTCTCTCTATATATATATATATATATATATATATATATATATATATATATATATGTATGTATGTATGTATATATATACATATATACTTATATATATATATATAGATAGATAGATAGATAGATAGATAGATAGATAGATAGATAGATAGATAGATAGATAGATAGGTAGATAGATAGATAAATAGATAGATACACTTATTTACATATATGATATTCTATATGCTTATTTTGATAGACAAAGAGATTATTAGACAGGGCTGCTGAGAGCGAAATCAAGCCCTTTCGGATGCAGAACCTTTGCTCGAGATTTAAGTTACAATGTACATAAAGCGATTGGGGGGTCGTAACTATATATATGATGTAACTCTCTGATACGGTTCCTGATAAAATCACTTATGAATATATTTTTTTTAGGTGTTGCAAGTGGTAGAGCCCCCGTGACAAATGTTTCATTTTATTGGATCCTCTCTGTGTTTTGGGTAGTGGGACAGTTGCCTTCCCTACCCTCTTAACTCTCCCTATCTCTCTCTATCTTTCACAGTCTGTCTGTCAATTTGCTCTCTCTCTTCTCTCTCTCGCTTCTCTCTCTCTCTCTCTCTCTCTCTCTCTCTCTCTCTCTCTCTCTCTCTCTCTCTCTCTCTCTCTCTCTCTCTCTCTATATATATATATATATATATATATATATATATATATATATATATATATATGTATATATAGATAGATAGATAGATAGATAGATAGATAGACAGAGAGATGGATATATATAGATATAGATAGATAGATAAATAAATCGATAGATAGATAGATAGATATAGATCTATGGTTGGTGTTGGCCAATATAAGATAAATCTTTGGTTGTTAACCTTAAGTAAACTTTATACAAACAATTCCTAACTGGTATGAGAAACGGTTCGGACACAACCTTCTCTTTCTGATCTAGCAACGCCATAGTAAAAGGGTAATTTCAGGGGTATCCAGTCTAGAAATAACTCCCGTTCAGCCGGGTATTATGCATAGGCGGGGCATGTCATTGTGGCAACAGTTATTTGAACAAACTTAAAGTAAAAATATTTAAGAATATTTTATTAAAGAAAAGTTAAATAGTAAATAATAATAAAAAGATTAAGCAAACAGGTGAAAACCCTCACCTCATCATAAAAAGAATAACGAAAAGATAAAAAAAAATTCTTGAGCGAATAAAAGTCAAAAATAACGCAAAATAAATCCTAAAAATAAGTCGAGAGGTTCGTAATTATAAGGAAGATAAATAAATAGACAACAAATAACACATAACTCCCTTCCATCTCTAAGAAACAGACTTCATGCATTTGAGAAAAGACCGATAAAATCTCGGTAAAATAAGACCTGTCACCTGGCTTATTCTCCACTCAAAAGTATTCGAAGCCCAGAGAGAAATAATAAAAGCAATAGTTTTAGTAATATTTTTTTCTAGAGTACATCATGGCTTGGCAGCAATACGGTTGAGATGTGAAGCGTGTGTGGTCGGGAATCATCTCCGCCCACTGGATCACCCAAGGGTTCGGATCAGAATTCGGGACCGGGTGTTTGAGAGGACCGGTAGGGGTATTAGTATGGAGAAAAGGGGTAGATATGAGGACGTGCTAAGAAAACAACGAAAAGAAAAGAAAAGAAAAATAAATAAAAGCAAACCAGGAGACAGATATAAAATAGATGAATAACAGATTAGTATTCGAAAAGAAAAGGGTTTAAAAGAACATAAACCGCGAAGAGAAGTAGGAATGAGGAGAGGTTAAACGAAAGGAAAGAACAAGAAAAAGAATGCAAGGGAAAGAAAACTATAGAAGAAAAGAAATATAACGAAAGAATAGGGAAAAGGTAGAAAAGGAGGAGATTAACATGAAAGACAAAAAAATTAAGGAAAGATTAGAAAAGGAAAGAGGAAAGTTAGGAAAGATGAATGAATGAGTCAGAGAAGATGAGATAAAGTAGGTAGAAGACACGAAAGATAGTGAATGGAGTAGATACAATGTAGGCTTCTGAGAAGGATAGACAAGGAGGGAGAAAGAGAGAGAGAGAGATGGGGGTGGGGGGAGGGGGAGACGGGAGTTGAGAAATTAGGAGAAAGGAGAAAGACTAAAGCAAAAAAGAGGTACAGGGAAGATGAAGAGAAGCAAGGTTAAAGAGGATAAAGAGAGGGAGGGGGTGGGTGAAGGAAAGGGGAGGGGGACCGGAGACCTCACAATATATATATATATATATATATATATATAATATATATAATATATATATATATATTATTATATAATATATACATATAGATATATATATATATATATATAATATATAATATATATATATATATATATGCAACATATATATATACATACATACATACATATATATAATATATATATATATATATATATATATATATATATATAATAAAATATATATATATGATATTATAAAAACAACACCACACAACACCACAACACCACACAACAC
>NW_023656553.1:0-3410 GCF_015228065.2 Penaeus monodon | reverse complement strand
TAAAAAAATAAAATAAAAAAAAAAATAATGAAATAGTAAAAAAAATGTAAAAAAAATGTGTAAAAGAAAACTGAAACAAATTTTATGATAAGATGTGTGTGAATTTATAATAATTTAAAATAATAAAATGTTTAAAAATTAAAATGTAATAATATATTTTAAAAGATAAAAAAAAGATCATTAATAACAAAATATAAACTTAATACAATGAAATAATGTATAAGTAAAATAAAAAATTTTTCAAAATAAAATAATAAAATATTGAAAGTTTTATAATTTTTTAGTATAACAAATATTAATGTATAATGACAAAATAGACATATAATCTGAAAACACAATACCAATTTTTGATTAACAGTAATGATAATTTTGATTTAGTAAAAATTATGTTTTAAATTTTGCTAATAAAAAATATGTTGAAAGTGATTATGATAATGAAAAGGGGGGATAATAAAAACAGAAAATGTGATAACAATATTTAAAATGATGATGATAACCCATAATTAAATAAAATTCACATGTAATTTGACAACAAACAAAACAATTGTAAGGATAAAAGGGAAATGAAAAATAAAATTATGATTATACTAATCAAACAATATTAAATGATAATGGTAAATAATTATTTGCAGATGTAATGGAAAGCAATAATTTTTTTATTTAAATTAGGCATTATTGTAATAAAAAACTTGCGGGTAAAGCTATTGGAAGCTTAGCCCTCGCCCATCTACATGCTCCCATCTCGAAGTAAGCATTTTTAGATATCTTTGCTATTTTTTTATAATGTATTATGATGATAGTAAGTAATAATAATGCAATAAAGATGATAAGTAATACTCATAATAATGTGAAATTACAATTAAATTGTTTTTTATTATTTTTGATAATATAAAATTTGATATTTTAATATTATTATATTACTTACTATGTTTTTTATTTCATCTTATTATTATTATTTTATTAATATTATTATTTTTATTTTTATTATTATTATTTTTTTATTATTATTATTTTTATTATTATTATTTTTATTTTTTTAAAATCATTATTTTTTATTTTTTATTATTTTTATTTATTAATTATTTTATTTTTTATTTTATTATATTATTATTTTTATTTATTTTATTAAAATTTTTAATTAATTTTATTTTTTATTATTTTTTTAATTTTTTATTATATTATCGGGTTTTTTTTGAGCGAATTTTTTTGGGGATTAAATTAAAATTTTTATTTTTTTAATTAATTATTTTTATTTTTATTATCATATTGTTTTTAAGGGGGTTTAAAAAAAATTTTTTAATTTACTTTCCCAAATTATTATTATATTTTGTTTTTCGCTTTACATTTTATTAATAATTATTTTTTTAGTTTTTATTATTTTTATTAAATTATTATTATTATTATTATATTATTTTTTATTTTTTATTATTATTTTTTTTTTTTTTTTATTATTTTATTATTTTTATTATTTTTTTTTTATTATTATATTATTATTATTTTATTATTATTATAAATTGTTGTTTTTGGGCTATTTTTTTTTTTTGTTATTGTTATTTTACTTTTATATTTTTATTTAATCATTTTTTATCACCATTCTTTTTTCTTTATTTTCCCTTTTGTTTTATCATTAAAATTATCTTTTTTTTATTATTATTATTATTATTATTATTATTATTATTATTATTATTATTATTATTTTTTTTTATTATCAATTTTTTAATTATTTTATTATTACTTTTTTATATATTTTTTATTTTATTATTATTTTATTATTATTATTTTTTATTATTTTTAAATTTTTAATTTTTATTGTTATCATATCACCCTCATTTAATGACTTTAAAATTATTATTATGTTTTATTACATTATCATTTTATTTTTTATAAGGGTGTTAAAAACATTTTTTTAGTAAACAAATAAAATTTGTAGTAATAAATAATAACAATAAAAGAATTTTTGAAAAAATTTTGGGACGATGGTGATGACTATCATTTTATCCTTATCCGTTTTTTAAAAAAGAAAAAAGATAAAAGTAAAAAAAAATCCTGCCTTTAGGACAAACATTAGGGAAAAACGGGAGCCTGCAAGGGGACCAAAAGGAAGTGGGGAGAAAGAAACCCTTTACCCTCCCCTCACCCCTGGCTCTGACTCTCCCCTTTGGCCCTTATTTTGGGAAATTTAAGCCCCCCCCCCAAAAACCCCCCCTTTCCCCCTCCCCCCTTCCCCCTAAAATCCCACCCATTCTGAAGATCACCTGCAGGCCGGACAGCGGGAAAGGGGAAAATGTTTTTTGATATATAGTTTCTCTGGTTTTTAAGGCGAGCTTAAATTCTGAAAAGGGTTTATTTAAAAATCTACCATGTTTGTGTTTGGGGGGGGGGGGGCCCCTTTTGGAAAAAAAATTTGTATGATAAATCAGTTTAAATTTTTAATTAAATTTAAATTCATTAAGGGATTTTAAATCTGTAAACATTTTATGATGTTTTTTAAAAAAAGAAAATATTTTTTAAATAAAATATCCTGAAACATAACGATTATGAATTGAAAAATAAAAATTTTCCCATTATCAATCAAAAAAAAAGAGAGAGAGGGGGCGAGGGGAAGGGAGAGGGGGAGAGAAAAGGAGAGAGGAGGAAGAGAGAGGGGAGAGGGGAGAAAAGAGGAAAAGGGGAAGAGAGAGGGGGAGAAAAGGGATTAGGCAAAACCCAAAGGGCGAGGAAAGGGGGAGAAAGGGGGAAAAAAAAAAAAAAAAAAAAAAAAAAAAAAAAAAAAAAAAAAAAAATTTTTTTTACTTTTTTTCAAATAAAAGGAAATTTGTTTTTTTTTTTAATTTTTCCCCCCTTTTTTTTCCCTTTTCCCCCCCTTCTTATTTTTTTAAAGTACAAAATTTATTATAAAAATATTTATTTTTTTTTTATTTTTTTTTAATTGAAAATTTTTTTTTTTCATTTTTTTCATTTTATTTTCTTATTTTTATTTATTTCAAAAAAAATTTTTATTACTTTTTTTTTTAATTAGGGTGTTTTTTTTATTTTATTTTTTTTTATTTTTTTTATTATATTTTTTATTATTTTTATTATTTTTTTTTTTTTTGTTTTTTTTTTTTTTTTTTTGTTTTTTTCCTTTTTTTTTTTAAAATAAAATTATTAATTTTATTTTACTTATCTATTTTTTAAAAAATTTTTTAAAATATTAATTTTTTTTTTTAAAAAATTTTTTTTTTTTCCCCCAAAAATTCCCAATCTTTTCACTTTTTCCATGGTTTTTAATAAAATTTAAATTGTTTTTAAAAAATTTTAATAAGTATAAATCTGATTAATAATGAACGTTTAATGTACCGATTGTTTTTCCCTTCACATTTATGTAAAATTTAGATATTAATCTTTTTTTTATTATCCGTTTTTATTAA
>NW_023656551.1:0-28748 GCF_015228065.2 Penaeus monodon | reverse complement strand
CCCCCCCTTTTTTTTTTGTTTACAGATAGATGGCTTAACACACGAATGATCTTACCATCCCAATTTTTTGGAAAAATGTCATCTTCATTGCTATCAGTGACTAACATTAATATCAATATTGTAATTACTGGATTCTTAACAATAAAGAGTAAAACAAGCATTCAAAATGCCAATGTATTAAAAAAACTAAACATCATAGCTGTCAGCCTTTCGAAAATAAGATTATTGAGGGTCAACCTCTACTTTATTCCTACCTGGATATAAATCAGTGAACTGAAAAGTTAAGACTTATATGTAATTATTACAAAACCCCCACCCCAATTTCTGGCATGAAACATGAAGTTGTGATTAGTAATTCCTAACATTAAAATCATTAACCTGCTACGATTTCCACTGTAACAACCGAAAATAGGATTCTAATTCTATTGGTATTAATGAAATCAAAACAGAACCCATTAAATGTTTGTAATGAATTTACAGCTTATAATCTATAGATGAGGAATTTACCTAGAACTTTAACCCATGTACGTGGTGCAGCATGAATCCAACCTGGAGGGGGTTATAGTCCACTAGAGAGTGGCTAAAGTATGTAAATGCATTAACACCAGACCAAACTGTAGAAACCTATATGCATCCTTGTTCTTGCATCCCTTGTAGAACCTGGTGGAAGAACAACATTATACAGAATTGAGGAGCAAAAAATACAAAAAACAAATAAAAATATTTGCAAGCAATTCAGAGAAGTTATAGAGAAATACATATGAAAGCAAAAGGCTATATATTGATGTTGTAGTACATTATATGCCAAATTACCATATTGTGTGTTACAAACTGCATAACTTGTGTGCAGCAACATAAGTCACTCTTAATTTCCATAAATAATATATGATTATACCAATAATCATTTATCATGGGTTACACATTTCACAATCTATTTTATAAATAAACTTTGTACTGTAAAATGGATTCTATCATTCCTATTTGGTCCCTGTAACTGTGTATACCTATCATCTAAGTACCCTTTCCTTTTCATGTCATGGGGGCACACAAAAGAGTGAGGGGGGATGAGCTGGATGAAGTTTAAAAACAAGTGGAAAGAAAATTGTTGTAACATGGCTGTAATCTTTTCAACACAGCTTCTTTTGGTTTTCCTGCCATTTGAGAAAGTTCTTCAAAAAAAGTCTTCAGGGGATGAAATCTCTTCCTTCTGTGACTGATGTAGCTTCATTTATTTTCATCTGCAGCAGCCATGGACTGGTCTCTTTTAAAAAGAAAAAAAAAATATTTTTTATTAAATTTTTTTTTATGATTTAAGAGAACATGCAAAAAATTTAATTAAAATTTGGGAACTACGGGTATATTAAGTTAGAATAATGGATCTAAAAAAACAAAAAAAAAATTTTTTCCCAATTTTTGATTTAATTTCTTGATTTTCATTCATAGTGAATTCATAGTCAAATTAAACCCGGGTTTTTATCCTTAACTCCCGATTTATTTTACTTACATACAAATATAATGTGGATCCCACGAATAAGCCCCACAAACAAAAAAAAAAAAAAATATTAAAGATAACATTTGGCTCTCAGGATAAAGCTCTTGTCAACTTGTACTGTATGGCATATTAATAGAGAAGGCTGCTTTCTTTGGGGGCAAAAGTATTTTATCTTTTTCTCAGCCATGGTTGGAGGGGTAACCCTCACATGTGGGGGACTAAGGGGAGCCAAAGCTCAACCCTATAGGGGAGGGATCCCTTTTCCTCATGCATAAGATTCTTTGTGAGGTAGGCTGATCTTTAACAAAAAAAATTTTTCAGGTTTTTTACCATTTTTGAATAAAAAATGGAAAAAAACCAAAAATGAGAGAAAAAAACCCGGGTTATCATCTTAAAAAATTAATTAAAATTGGGAGGGATATTAATAACAACTTACAATGATAATGTTTGATTAATAATGCCCCATAAAAATAAAGAAAACACTGCCATTTTACCCACTGACTTTGGCCTTACAGAGTTAACCATAAAATCATAATTTTCTTTTACATAAAGCAGCTATTCTGGCCCATTTTCCCTAAAAACAAGTATTTTTTAAAATTTTTTTTAAATTTGTTTTGTCGCAATGGCAAGGATGGTAACTTTGGTACCCAAAAATTAAAGGGAAAAAAAAAAAAAAAAGAAAAATTTAAATTAAAAATTCTGTAGATAATAATTCAAGAAATTCTTTGCTGGGGGTCAAAACATCAAAAAAAAAAAAACATAAAACAAAAAACTCTTTTTGGGGGTAACATAAAAAAAAAACCTTTTTCCCACCTTACATTTACTTGGCGGGGAATTAGCCTTCCTGAAGGGGTTAATTATGCCAGGAAAAAACTGAAAAAAAAAAACACACCAAACAAAAATAAAAAAAAATTCAAACTGTAAAATGATCAAAATAAAATAAAAATTCAATCAATTAAAAATTAAAAATCAATAAATATAAAAATATAAAGAAGTTAAAAAAAAAAACTAAAAAAACACACACACACACACCCCCACCAAACCCAAAACCCAACAACCACAACACCACACCACACACCAACCACACACACCCCACAAAAAAAAAAAAACCACACCCACCCCACCAACACCAGCATATAAATAACACCCCCCCACCCCCCACCCCAAAACCCCACATACCCACACACCAATATACAATACACCCCCCCCCCACCCCCACAACACACACACATTTAATATATTTTAATATATATATATATTATTTTATTTAATATATATAATATATATATTAATAATATATATATATAACATAGATTAAAAACTTTAATTTATTTACACATATTCATTACACATAAAAACACCACAACAAAGCCCACAAGACACCAACACACAAACAAAGACACCAACCCACACACCCAACAACAACACACACCACAAAACCCCACACACAACCCCCCCAAACCCACCACAACAAACAACACACCCCCACAACCCACACAACCCCCCCACACAAAACCCCACACCACAACCACATATATTATAATTATTATAATAATATTATAATATTTATAATATATTATATATATATTTTATATAATATATATACATATTATACTTTATATATAAAACCATAATATATAAAACCCATATATACAATATATATATACTTTAATATAGAACACCACACCACACACACAACACACACAACACCCCAACCCCACCAACCCCACCCCCACGGCCCCGCACGCCCCCACCACACGCACACACACGCAACCCCCCAAACCCCAACCAAAAACCCCAACCCCCACACACCACAAACACCCCCCCCACCCCCCCACCCCAAACCCCCACCCCCAAAACACACACACATTATAACATAAAACATAAACCATAATACCATTATATATTATAATATTTAATATATAATATTACATTAAAACTTTATACATATAACATATATACAAAATATACAATATACAATATCATTAATATAAATTTAAAATTACCTATATACATATTCCCATATACATAAATATATATTAAAAATTTTATTTTAAATATAATATTTATTTTAAAATAATATTATATAAAATACAATATAACCCATAAATATCCCATAAACATATAAAAATAACATATACAAAATTTCCCACATACACCATCCCACATAACCACATACACCTTTTATTACATATTATATATATTTAATATATATATAAAATATAATTTAATAATATAATTATTATATTATTATATTAATTTTAAATATATATATACATATAACACTTTTATACACATAAAAACAACTATACCACATTATATAACAATAAATATATATATATAATTATATAATATATTATATTATATATATATATATTAAATATTATATATAAAACCCCACCACACCACACAACACCCCCACACCACCACCACACCCCACACCCACCCCCACAACAAACCCACACCCCCCACACCCCAAAAACCCCCAAACAACCCCACACCCAAACACCCCCCCCACCCCCAAAACACCCCCCCAAAATATATTTTATACATGTATATAAATATTATATAAAATTTTATTAAAATATATATATTAATATTATTATATATTATAATAATATATATATATTTGTATATATATGAGGCCCGCGTTGGCCGAGGGGTTTTAAAAAGCATGGGGGGGACTCAAGATTGTTACGCGGCAATCTGGATTTTTTCGAGGGTTCGAGTCCACCGGCCGGGCGGCGTTTTTTTTCCCTTGGGCAAAGGAAAAAACTTCAACCTGGGATTCCCCCTCCTGGGGAAAACGACTTTTATCGCCTTGAGAAGGTCAAAAAAACGCAGGGGTAAGTAGGGGGGAAGCCCCCCCACCGCCTTTGGCAAAAAAAACTTGCGGTTGATTAGGAAGGGAAATTTCCAATTCAGGCAAGGGTGGCACTGCCTTTATAAAAAAAACCTCTCAGTTAGTGAACTGAAAAGGGCCTATGTCCTGCAGTGGAATGAATGGCTTTTGTTGGAGAAAAAAAAAAAAAAAAAAATTATATATATTTATTATATTTTATATAAAATATATATATATTATATAAAAAATATAATATATTTTAAAATATATATATATGGAAGCTATTTAAGGAAAATCCTAGTTGCAAAAAACTCCTTTTTTAGGGGGGGTCGTGTGGGGCATGGGTTGGTTTTGCATTGGCCCTCCGGTTTTTTTATACCCGGAGGGAACCTGGGTTTTTCGTTTTTTCCTGTTTCAGGGAGGGGTTGTTTTTTTATCGATATCAATGCAAGCATTGCATTATTCCATCCTCTCTTTAATAATATTCCTCAGTACATTCTGGCTTTAGGTTTTGGGGAATTGCTAAATTCCAATTTCCCCGAGTGGCCCACGGGGGAGTGGGGCGTAAAAAAAACTTCAACTGTCATTACTCAAGTATGAGCGGGGAAAAAGGAAAAATGCCCCCCTATGGAACTAGTAAAATCCTAGTTGCCACAACTCCTTTTAAAGTGGGTCGTTTTGGGCATGGTTGGTTTTAGAAATTGGGTCTCCGGTTTCATATCCGGAGGACCTAGGTTGGGGAGTCTTGGTTTCAGGGGGGGGGTTGTTTATTTATCGTATCAATGCGGCATTGCTTTAATTCCCATCTCTCATTATTATTCCTCAGTACATTCTGGGCCTTTAGGATTTTGAATGTTTCCATATTATATTATATATTATATATATATTATATATAATATATATAAAATTATATATAAAATTATATATAATATATATATATATGTATAATATGTATATAATAATATATTATATATTATTGTAATAATTATATATATATGTATATATATAATATATATATTATATATATTATATATATATATAATAATATATATATATAATATATATATATATATAATAATTTATATATATTAATAATTTTTATATATTTTATTATATATTATAATAATATATTATAACATATACATATAATATAATATACATATATATATAACATATATATATAATATATATTATATAATATATATATATATAATATATATATATATAATGCAACACACATTATATGTTATATTTTTTATATGCATATATGTATGACCATGCATATAATGTACATATGTAAATTAAATAATATTATATATATAAACATGGTATTTTACATCTAAAATTATTATTGTTAAACGTAATATATAATTCACATAATTACAAAATATTTTTAAATTTTACAACACACACACACCACACACAACACCACACACAACACACACACACCACACACACCCACACACACACATACCAACACCACACCACACCACAACAACTATATATTCCATAGCATATAAAACAGAACAAGTAAAAATATTAAATTATAATATTATATATATAATATATATAATTATATTATTATATATTATATATATTATATATATATATATTATAATATATTATATTTATTTTATTTTATTTATTTATTTATTTTTATTTATTTAATTTAAAAAAAATAAATTCAATTCACCTTGATTACACCATTACATCTAACTAGGCTAAAACATATGTGTTTTCCAAGGCCAAGGTCCCCATTCTATTTTGCCCCGATAGCTTTAATATTAAATTTATTGTGTCACCCAAGAAGTGATTTCACAGACAAGAGGGGAATGGCCACAGCCATTTTTATAGAAGCATAAGAAAAGCAGAGTTTATAAAAAACAACAAGGTAATAGCTGCAACGCCTTATATATTTTACCATAAAATGACAAAAAAATATCCATTGATTATCACCGCTCAGAGGCTAAATCCCCAAAAACGCCAATCAACCACAAGCCATTAATTTTGGGGGTGGGGGGTAAAAAGGGGGGGGTTTTGCCCCCCCACCTGTCTTGGGGGAAATTAAAACCAGGGGGGAAAAAAAAAAATTTTTTTTTAGGGTTGGGGATCAGGGGGGTTTTCACATGATAACCCGGGGTTTTTTTGGTGCATCTTTTTCCTCAGTAAAGAAAAATGCCATATTTAATCTTTTTAAAGTTTTCCAAGGGTGAATGGAAATTGCTAGTGTTTTACAAAAAGTGATTCAAAGGGGAAAGTAAATGTGGGCCCATGGATGTAATGTATTTTGTAAACTAGACTGCAGTAGGGATTGTTTTTTTTGTTTCATTCTTTTCTAGGCCTTTTATTTGTGGTCCCCACTCCCAGGGGAGGGCAAGCTAGTTTATACTAATCCAATTACAAAAACTTTTCCTGCAAAACAAAAAAAAATTTTTTGTTTTTTTTTCCACCACCTTTTCCATACCACCTCTACACAGAGAAAGTTTTTTTGTTTTTTTTTAAAAAAAAGTGAGGGAAAAACATTGTGTTTAACTATTTTTTGGAGGGGTCTTCCCCACTTTTTTATCTCATCCATAAATCTCCCCTGGTATTAAAAATTATTAATTAAATCAGCGTGTTATTTATAGTGCCCACCAACCCTATTTTCCAGCGTTTTTTTTTGCCTTTGGTTTTTTACATTAAAGGTTTTTTTTACATCGTCCAGCCGCTGTTTTGAGGCTTGGGTCAAACGAGCTTAAAAAAAAACCGGGAAAAAAATCACTGACGGATTTTGAAGTGAAGGTAAAAATCTGCAATACTGGTAAAAAAAAACTTGGCGGCATTTTGACTTTTTTTTATCGGCTTTTACTGGTAATCCGGTCTGGAACAAACAGAGAATAAAAAAAAGGGAGAGAAAAAAATGAATTAAAAGGGGAAAAAAACTTTAATTATTTTTTGTTTTTTGTAACTTAATTTATCCTTAGGCAAAAAGTTCTTGGGGGTCCACCCCGTTTTTTAAAATTAACGGAATCAAAAAAAACCCAAAAAAAAGGGGTCCTTTTTCATGTATAATTCAAAAGGGAAAAAAAAAAAAACCAAGGAGTGGGGAAAGATTGGAGTTGTGTGGGCGTTATGTGGAAGGGAGGGGGGGGAAAGGGTGGGGGGGGGGGGAAGAAAGGAGAGGAGAGAGAAGAGGAGAAGAGAGAGGAGAGAGAGAGAAGGGAGAGAAGAGAGAGAGAGGAGAGGAGGAAGAGAGAGAGAGAGGAGGGAAGGGGAGGGGGAAACCCGAGAGAGGAGGGGGAAAAGGGGGGGAGAGGAGGGAGGAAGGGAAAAAGGGGGGGGGAGGGAGAAAGAAGGGGGGGGGAGACAAAAATTTGTTTCGTTTTTCCCCCGGGGTCAAATTTTATGTGGAAATTGAATTCCACATTAAAACCCCGCCCGTCCATGGGAACTTTTCCCCCCAAAAAACGGAAGAACCCTAACCAGAAAGTTTTTCCCGTGAGCTTGAAAGGAGGCTCCAATCAAAAACGGCCCAAAGCCTTGGGAAAAACGGGGGCTCTACAAGCAAAACAAGGGGCGGAGTATCTGAAACCCAACCTTTTTAGGGTGGTGTTACCGGCCGGACCCCCCGGGTCTCCAAAGCCCCCCAAACCAAACAAGGGAGGGCAGGCAGGGGGGGTGGAAAGGGGCTTTTATTTTAAGGGGGGCGTGGAAAAAAAACCGAAAAAAAAGGGTCCGTCCGAAACACCAGAGGGGAAAAAAAAGCCAAAGGGCGAGGGCAGGGCCAACAAAAACAAAAAAACCAAAAAAGACCCGGGTTTCCCCCCTTTCCCTTTATTTTAGGACAAAGTTTTTTTTTAACCCGTACACCCTTTTTTCTATAGGCACCCAAATTTTAAAGCTGTAAAATTGCAGTGTGGGGGGAAACATGCTGGGTTTTTTTCCCCAGCCAAAAGGCCTCCCCACTGCACGATAAAGCTTATAAAAAAAAGGGGGGGAAAAAAAAAAGGTTTATCAGGTCACAAGGGGGAAAAAAAAATTGAGGGTCTTCACAGGGGGGGGGAAAACCCCCCCAAAAACTGGGGGTTTTCTTTGGCTTGTTTCCTTTTGTCCTCCCCCCCAGCCAGTTTTTTGGGGGTCATTTTTTTTTTCCCCGGTCCCCCCCTTTATGGTTTTTAAAAAAAAAATGCCCCCCGGGGGCATCCTTTTTTTATGTTAAAAACATTTTTTTCGCACAGAGACAAAAGCCCCCACGGGCCCCGTGCATTTTACCCCCCCCCCCTTAAAACCCCGGGGGGACATAAAAAAAAAAACAAAAAAAAAAAAACTACAGAAAAAAATTTAAAAAAAAAAAATTTATCCCTGGGGGAAACAAAACAAATTTTCTTTTCCCCAAAAAAAAAAAAAAGTAAACCGAAAATTAAAAAAAAATCAGTTTTTCAAAAAAAACCCAAAAAAAAAAATCTTTTTCTTTTAAAAGGGGGGTTTTTTTCTTTTTTTCCCCCTGGGGTTGCCTCTGGGGGGGAGGGTGGGCGGGGGGAAAAGATTGGAAAAAGTGGCCCCCAAAGGGGGTTTTTAAATTTTTTTTTCCCCCCCCAAAACCCCCGGGGCTCATTTCACCAATGGGGGGGTTTCCTTTTTCTGGGGGTCAAGGCGTCGGGGCCACGTCCTCATCCGCCGCTACGGGGGGGGCTAAAAAGGGTCAACTTTTTTTTCAACCAGGCCCCCCCGGGGAGTTCTTTTTCCTGGCCATTGGTAAAAAAACCCCCACAAAGCCGGTTCCCCCCCGGGGGGGGAAAAAACCACCGACCGGGTCGTTTTTTTTTCCCGGGCCCTCTGGCCGAATTCGGGGGGAATTAGGGGGCTCAGAAGGGGCCGCTTACCACCGTGTAGGGGCCCCTTTCCCAAGGGCTCTGTAGGTTTTCGGCGGAAAGGGCCCTCGCTTTTCCCCGGGCGCGGTTAAAATTGCCAGGGCCACACCTCTTGTCACCTTATGGGGGTTTTACCTCCACCCTTTTTTCCCCCTCTCCCCCCGGGTCATTAGGTCCCCCTTTCAGGGCATGGCCGGGTTACCCTGACCCTTGCCCCCCCCACTGTCGGTGAAAACCTCGCCAGGTTTTGGCCCAAAAAAAGTTTCCTCGGGGGGGGGAGCAGGCAAAACGGCCCACCCAACCATCCTCGCCTCCCCGGGGAACGACCTTTTTCGGGAGTTCCACCTTCCTCAAACGGTGCCCCCCAAAGGGCTTTGCAAACCACAAGCGGGGGGCAACCTTTTGGGGGGGCCTTATGGGAGAATTAGCTTACCAACCCCCTGTAAAACTCCCACCCCTGGTCAACCAAGGGCCCCGGGCCCAACCGGTAACGCCATCAGGCCCAGCTGAAAGGTTTTTTGGGATGGGGCCCTCCACGGGGGCCCTCTATTCCCACGTATCACCCCCTTTGGACAGTCGACAACCGGTTTTTTCTAGGACTCTGTCCTGGGGGCAAGGTGCAGGGTCCGCCCAGCCATAAACTTACCTTTAAAAACCCAGCCAACCTTTTGGAACCAAGGGGCACTTTTCATTTGGGCCCCCTCCAACCAAGCTTTCCCAATCCTTTTTTTTTACTCTGCTAAAGGTGGGTTTCAAAGGCCCAGAAAGGCAGTGGCTCGTCCAGATCGGCCACCTTAAAACCGGCCCAAGCTGGCTGTACCGTGCTGGCCCCCCACGCCAATACGAGGGCCCTCTACCTGGGCCCTTTTGGGGCTGCACCCCAAACCCCAATTTTGGCCCCCATTGACACCCCCTTTTAGTCTTTTGTGGGTGGGTCTGGAAAGGGTTCCAAATAGTGGGCCCAAAAAAAATTCAGGGCCGCACTAGGGCCCCTTCTCCAGCCGGTCCCCGGGGCCCACTGCCCCAGGGCACAGGGGTTTCCCATTTTTTACTAAAGGCCCCCTCCATCCGTGCTGGTTTTTTTGGGCCCAGCAGCTTACCCCAAGTCGGGGGGCCCCGGGGAAAACCGAGGGGAAGGGGCCCGGGGGTTTTTCGGCCCCCCTTTCCCCAAAGCCTTCCCCTTTTGTTTTCCGCCTTTTTACCCATCCCCCTTTCCCCTTGGGGAAACTTTTTTGCCACTCGGATTTGGTGACCCAATTTGGCCCAACCCCGGGTCCCTTGCAGGGCCACTTGTTTGGGAAAGGTAAAATCAGAAATCCGTCCGGTTGGGGAAAGGCCCCGTTGGTTTTCCCTCCTTGGGGGCCCCCCAAACTAAGGGGTCTGTTGCCCCTTCCTTAACCGGGCCCCCCCAAAAAAAAACAAAAACCCTTTTGGGGAAAAAAGTTTGGCTCGCCCACCTTTTCCTCAATCCCTATTTCCTTTTCCCACTTAGCTTTTCCCCCGCCCCCCGGAAAGGCCCATGGTTGGGGGCCTGAGGCAAAGTTGGCCCCCTTGGGCCCCCCCACTGGTTTTGCCTTTCAGGAAAGGCCTCTAAATTTCCAAGGGGGGCCCTCCCCCAAAGCAGTCCTCAGGTTTGGCCTTGCTTGACGTGGGAAATTTTTGCGGTCCTTTGGTCCAAAAAAGGGGGTCAAAAAAAAAAAGTTTTTCGCGGGGCAGGGGGGACCACGACCCATCCCTTTTCCCGAGCCCCCGCCAGGGTCCCGACCTCTCCTTACCAGCGCCTCCACTTCTCCCCGCCAAAAGTTTTGGGGGGGGGTCCCCCTCCCACGCTCCACGATTTCTGCTTCTTAAAGCGGGCCCCAATTCCCTTTCGGCCTGGGGGGGTGGTGTGCCCAACGGCGTTCAAAACCTCCGGCCACGCGGGGTGTAAGAAGCCTGTTTGGGGATGGCGGGGGGTTTTTTTCCCCCCCCCAACACTTCCCCCCGCTGGGGGCCCTTCCCCCCCGGGTTTTTACCAAGCTGCAAGGGGGCTTCCTCTTCCTCTTTTTCCTTCGCCCTGGGCAAGATGCCAAAGGCATTTCCCAAAAAATTCG
Source organism: Penaeus monodon (assembly GCF_015228065.2). Classification (NCBI taxonomy): domain Eukaryota; kingdom Metazoa; phylum Arthropoda; class Malacostraca; order Decapoda; family Penaeidae; genus Penaeus; species Penaeus monodon. The sequence goes on along the minus strand of NW_023656551.1, from coordinate 17,471 downwards.
GGGGGACCTTTAATGGGGCCCTCCCAGGCCACCTTTTCCCGCCCCTTTTAAACTCAAGTTTGCCTTAGGGCTTCCAGGGGAAATGTCTGGAGGCCCGGGGGGGGCCCTGCGGGGGGGAAAACCACGTGCCGTTGAAAAAAAAAAAAAACCACGCCCCAGGGGGGAGGAAGGGGGTGAGGGGAGGGGCAAAACGGAGGGGGGTTTTGGGGGAACCGGGTCCCGAGTTTTGCCCGGCCACCTATACCCAAGGGAGCGTTCCGATGGGGTCCCCCCACCTTTTCCCAGGCCCACTGGGCTGGCGCCCCCACGAGGGCCTGCGAGGCCCGGGGTTTTTTCTGCCCCACGGGGAAACCCCAGGCGGGGAACCCCCAAAGTAAAAATCTGCCCATTTTTGGGCCCATCTGTTTTTTTTGCCAGAAACCTCGTCTGCCCTTTCTCTTGGTTTGGGCAAAACGTTTTTACCTCCCCATGGACCCGGGCCCTTTTTCCCGCCTTTCACTTCCTCCCTCCAAAGGCCCTAAAAAACCCTTTGGGCCCCTTTTCCAGGGAAGTCCTGCCAACCTTCCTCCATCGGGTTAAAACTCTTCACCACGGTTTTTGGAGGGCCCCCTTTTTTCGTTTGTTAAAATTGTGAAGTTTTCCATCTTCCCAAACAAGATGCCCAAGATTTCCTCCTGTAGGGCAACCCTAAAACAAGTTGGCCCAGGAAACCCCGTTTTTCCTTTTGCCTTCCCTTGCCGCATCTGGGGGACAAAAATGGGTCGGGCCTGGCCCTCGCGTGTTCCCTGTTGCCTGCTCCTTCTGCCCTTTGTGCCCTTTTTTCCCCCCCCCTCCTTTTTCCCGGCCACCCATGGCCAGTAAATTTTCAGGTCCCTTTCGGGGGCCCCGGGGGCTTCCAAACTCCCACTCGTGCCCCCTCAGTTTTCCAAAAGGGCCCCTTCCTCTTCCCCATGGTTTTTGCCCCCCATCTTTTGGGGACGAATGAAAAAAATGGGCCGCCCCCCTACCCAAAATACCCAAAATTCCCACCCAACCCCCCTTCCCCTGGGGGGGACACCATTTTGGTTACGCCCAACGCCCTCTCGGGGGGGTCCCCCCCACCCCCCCAAACCACAAGGCAGGCCTAGGGCAGAACGGTTTTGCAAATTCACCAGTTTGTTGTGAAACTGAAACAACGTTTCCAAGAGGCACCCCAGCACCCAAACAGGCCCCCCCCAGAAAAACACCACGAGGGGGAAAAAAAAACGCCAAAGGGGGCGGGGGGGGCGGGGGCACAAAAAGTAAAAAACAAAAAAAATTGGACAGTTTTCCCTTTTTTTAAACCCAAAGTTTAAATTTCCCCCATATATTTTTTTTCTATGGGCCCCAACAATACGGGGGGGGGAAAAAAAAACCGGGGGCATGGTCCCCCACTGCACGTTTTACAGGTTCAAAAAACAAGGGGAAAACCAACAAAGTTTTTCAGGTCCCCACAGGGCAAACCACGAAGGGTCCTTTCCACCGGAGCAAAACCCCCCCCCAAATGGCCCTCTCCTTGGGCTTGGTTTTTCCCCCCGCCCCCTTTCACTCCACAAAAGCCAGTTGCCAAAATTTTTTTTCATGTTTTTGCCCAGGCCCCCTTTCAGGGTTAAACCACCTTTTGCCCAGTCACCTTTTTAAAAGTTAAAAAACATGTTTTCGCCCAGAGGGGGGAAACCCAAAACCCAACGGCGTAGCAGGGCTTACCCAAATTGCCCAGATAATATGGGTCCCCACCAGGGTTAGTTATTAAAACCAAAATCCAAGGTGTTGGTTGTTTTATAAAAAAGGGCCAAAAACAAAAAAAGTATAAAGGAAAGGGCAAAAAAGGGGACATAAGTAGCCCACAAGGTCCCAAGCTGCGTTTTAAAAGGTTCCCCATTTTCATACCTGGGACCCTTGGGGCCCTTTGCTTCAGCCCAGTCCTTTCCCGGGCCAAAAAACGGGGTTTGTTTAAAAAATACTTAATTTTTTTTTTTTTTTCATTTTTTTTTTCTCCACCTAGGAACCCCCAGGTTTTTTTGGAAAAACAAAAAAAACAAAAGGAAAAGAAGGGTTTTTGCCCCCAAAAACCAAGAGGGGGGGGGACCCAAACTTTTCACCTCAATCAGGTTTTGGACCCAACCCAATTTTTTTTTCAACCAAAAAAAGGGTTTTTAAAAGAATTTACCAAAAAGAGATCCCAAGAAAAAAAAAACAAAAAAAAAACCCTGATCACCCCAAAATCTCTTTTTTTGGACAGGGAGAAGGTTTTTTTGATTTTTCCCCCCAGCTGCCCTCCTGCTTTTTACTGGCAGTAAGCAAAAAAAACTTTTAGGGGGGGAATGGGCCCCACAAAATGTTACGATATTTGCTGGAAAAGTGTAAGGGGCAATTTGGGAGGGCTTAGCAGGTCAAAATGAAAAAAACATTGACGGGGGGGCCGGGGAAGGGGTTTTTTTTTTTTTTCCAAGCTTATTCTTTTTTTAACCCTTTTCCCCCTAAGGTGAAAAAATCGTTTAAATTGGCTTGGGTGGGGAATGCCAAAGTGATCCTGCACGTGGCACCAGTTTTTACAGAAAAAATTTAAAAATTTAGGCTGCCATTGGGTTTTCCCATGGCAAATTTTATTGGGGGAAAACATCTTTAAAAGGGGAAGTTTGCGGGCCCCCAACTGTGGGCGGAGCCGGAAATGCTCTTGCTTTAACATCGTGGAAATTGCTTGAAAACGAAAACGGTTTGGGGCCAAATGTGGCCTTTCCCAACGGTGAGCACCTTGGGAAAGTTTTTTTTTTAAATTCAATTAAAGGGACAGCTCTGAAATAGTAAAAAAAACAGAACCGGAAGCACATTATTTTGGGCAAAAAAGCGGGGCTTTGTGACCTTTTAAAAACCTGATGGAAAGGGAACGCCCGGGTTGAAAACGGGGTTGGTTTGCCATTTTGCCAAACGAGAAACGGCCCACCCGCAACAAAAAAGGGGCAAAAAACCCGAAAAACCTGGGGCCCAAATCAAAAGTAAATCAATCAATTTTTTTTGAATTTATAAAATTAAAATGGGAAAAACCATAATATCTTTTTTTTCCAAAGATCGAAAAAAAAAATTCCCCATTTTTGAAAATTTTTAATCCGTTTCTTGTGGGTGGAAAAACAAAAACTGTCTTTCCTTTTTTTTACTTTTTATCCAAATGTAAAAATATTTTTCAATTTTCCACCTAGGAAAAAATACAACATCTTTTGACCAGTGCTCCGCAGTTCCCTCGGTAACCTGATTCCAGACCCCAAAACCTGCATAACTGAACCTCGGGGTTTTAAAAAATCCTGTCCTTCTGAAATACAAACCAACCATGATTCCCCCTTTCTCTTTGTTTTGCATGCTAAAAAAAAAAAAAAAAAATGTTTAAGAGGGATTTTTTTTTTTTCTAAGATTAGCAAAAAGGATGGGATCCTGACCCATCTTAAAAAAAATTTTTTTGTCCATTATTTTCCCCAACCAGTTTTGGGAAGTTTTTCTATATCTGAAGTTGGCCCAAAAAAAAACCACCTTTATTTTTTTTTACTCTGATTTTTAAAACCCTTCCCAATCCGGGTCTCTACGTCCGTTTTTTTTATTTGGGTAAATTTTAGCCCCTTAGTACTCTGATGGTAAATTTTTTATTTTTTGGGAAACAGTTTTCCCCAAATCCCCAAAAAAAGTGTCCCAAATTTTTTTTTAAAAAAAAGAAAAAAAAAAAAAAAAAATGTGGGCCAACGTTTTTTTTCTGCTTGAAGCAAAAACCACCTCCAATGGGGGTGCTTTTAAAAAAAAAAATAGGGGGGCACCCCAACTCTTTTTTTTCCAAGCTAGGCCCCATCGGGGGATTACAAAACAATTAAATTATTTTTTGGTTTTTAGCCCCTACAAAATGGCTCCCTCAAGTTTGGAGTCCAGAAAAGTTTTTTTTTTTTTAGGGGGGCGCCCCCCCACAAAATTACCAATAATCAAAATTGAGGAAAGTAACCTTGGGCCCCCCCCTCCCGCAAAGGAAAAAAGGTCCCCCCCCGTAAAAAAATTTTTTTAAAATAAGGCCACGCCCCATGTTTTTTTTTCCTAAAGGTTTTTACGGGGAAACCCCCAGTTTCAATTGAAAAAAAAAAAGGGGGAAAAAATTGGTAAACTTTAATGCCCCCCCCCCTTTTTTTACTATTAATAAAGTGAAAAAAAAAATTTCGGGCAAACCCCCTTTTGAGATTTAGGGTAAAAATTTAACCCCTTTGGGGTTTTTTTCACTATAGAAATCCTTTTCAGTTTGAAACACTAAAAATTTTAACAGGTAAATGTAAGCTTTACTGGATTAAATGCCACAATATGAGAATGTTTCCATTTTTTCCCTTTTTTTAAGGAAAAAACTTTTTTTTCTAAAACCCCCCCAAGTAACATAGACGGAAGTTTTATTGGACAAACCTTTACAAAAAATGTTTTTTTTTCTCTTTTTCTTTTTTTTTTTATTTGTTTTATGCTCCATTGTAAAAACCAAAACCCAATTGGAACTACAGTTTATTACCCTTATGCCATGTGGCAACTATCCCCCCCTTAAACCCCAAAAAAAAGGGTTTGGTTTGATTTTTTTAAAATTAAAGGGTTTTTTTTTTGTTTTCCATAAACTTTGCTAAATGCAGTTTAATTACTTAATTGGTCCCCTGTCCCCAGTAAAATTTTTCCTTTTCAAATGGGTATTTTTCAACAGGATATTTTGGGACGATTACCATAAAATTTTTTGCCCAAAAATTGTTTATTTTTTCCCTCTTTAAATTTTTTTCCCAGTTTTTTTTTTTTAATTAAGGGGGTTAAATTAAATAGCCCCCCAATTTTTTTTTCTTTTTTTTTTTAACCCTTTTTTCCCCCTTTTTGGAAAATACTGAACTTTTGATTTTTGCATGATTTCGGAGGAAAAAAAAATTGCCCCCACATTTTTAAATTGGGCGGGTTGGGGGGGCCCAACAATGGCATTTTACAGAAAAAATCCATTTCCTAAATAAAAAATGGGACCAATTTTTTTTGGTTTTTTCCCCTGGGGGGAAATTTGGGTTCCCCCCCCGCCCCCAAGGCTTTAAAAACGGGAAAAGGGGAAAAAACCTGGGTTTTTTAACCCAATTTTCCCATCCCGCAGAAAAAGACTTTTTTTTAAAAGGATAACTTTTGAAGGAATTTTTTTTTTAAAGTTTTGGGCCCATCAATTTAGGGCGGGGGGACTCCTGAGTTATAATGAATTAAATTTCATTTTCCCCCCTTTTTATCCAAAATATCCTTCTGGGGGAATTTTTCCCTGGAAAAACCCCAACCCAAAAAATTGCCAAAGCATCCAAGTCCCCCCCCCCTGTCAAAAAAACGGGCGGTCTTGTTAGAATTGAAAAATCGGGTGGGGCTGAAAAAATTTTTGGGCATTCCAAAATTGGGAATTTTCCAATTGTAGTAAAATTCCCCGCAAAAGACCAAATTTACCACTGTGATTGACAACGGGCAATTAGTCCACTTCCAAGCCCCCAAGAAAACCTCAAAATAGAAAAAAACTTTTCGTAAACCAAAAACCTCAGGAACAAGCCAATAACTCTTTGCAAGCTGAAAAAACAACGGGGCCCTTTTTTTCAAAAAATTTGGCGGTCCCCCCCCCTTGTTTTTTTTTCCCCCAAAATTTTTTAAATTCCCCGGGCTGGAACCATGAGGGCTGAAATTTTCTGATTCCCAATAAAATTCTCCAATTTTCTTTGGGAAAATCAAGCCTTTCCCCCTCCAGTAAAATATTTTCCCTTGCTATTTTTTGATTTTTTTTCCGACCTGCCCTGAGTAATTTTTCCAAAGAACCCTATAATTTTGCCGGGGCAAAATTAGACTCGCTTCTGCGGAGCCCCCGTTTGTTTTCAATCTTGATTTCTGACTCTGGATTTTAAAAACTAACTACAGTTTAACCACAACACCAAAATTTTTTTATTTTTTTACTGGGTGTGTTATGCCGAAAATATTTATTATAATTAATATTATATAAAATTAAATAAATATTTAATAATTTTAAAAACATAAAAATAAATACCACAACATAACACACATACAAACACACCCAAAACCCCACCACACCACACCCACCCCCAACAACCCCCACACCCCACCACACAAACACCCCCCACACACAAATTTTTATATATATATATATAATATTTTATAATATATAAATAATTATTATAATATAATATATAATTATTTTGCCCATATTGCATGTGTATATATACACACACCATACACCACACACACCCCCCCAACACAACCACACAACAACCACCCCCCACACCCCACCCAAAAACAAAACCCCCACAAAACCCAAAGTTGTGTGTAATTAAAAAATTTTATTTATATAAAATTTAATATTTTAAATATATATTAATAGTTTAAAATTTTATTAATTATATATAATTTTTTAAATATATTAATTTAAATAAAATATTAATGTGTTGTGTGTGTTGGTGTGGGTTTTTGTTGTGTGTGGGGGTGTGTTGGTTTTTTTTTTTTGTGTGTGCCAGTAACATTAATTAGGCCTATACATTTTTTTTTTTTTGGGTTGTGGGACTCGATAGAAAGTTGTGGGGGGGGGAGCCAGACCAAATGAAATGAAATTTCCATTTTTTTTTAATGAAAAAAATTTCCCCCCGGGCGTCCAAGCAATCAAAGGTTAGAAATTTTCAAAAAATAATAGCGAAGGGTGGGGGGCCTTTGGGGGGCAACCACCCCCCGGGGGTAAGGAACATTTTTTTGGTTTTCCAGAAAGGGGCAAGGGGTTTTTTTTTTGGATTTCCAGAAATGGGGTCTAATAGTCCACCCAAAAAACAAATAAATGGGCCCTGGACATCAAAAGGGCCCATATAGCATTATGAAAAGTTTTTGGGGCCCGAAAAAGGGTAAAAAAATGAGTTTAATAATTTTTTGATTAAGGGGGAATTTGGGAAAGGGGGATGAAGGGAAAAAGGGGAGAGGAGAGGGAGAGAGGGGGAGAGGGGGAGAGAGAAGAGGGGGAGAGGGGGAAGGGGGAAAAGAAAAGGGGGAGAGAAGAGAGAGAGAGAAAAAGAAGAGAGAGGGGAGAAGAGAAGGAGAGAGGAGAGCATGAAAAAATTAAGTTAAGGCGGAGGGGCTTAAAGATTCCAAGGCCAGGGGTGGGATCCCCTTTTACATTGGGCCTCAATCCCCACCCCTTTCCACCACATGAGAATTAAGAACGCTTTTCCACTGCATTATTCTGACAAATCCCCCAAAATTTTTTTTGCCCCCCAATTAATTTTTTGTCTTTTTTTGGAACAATTTTTTCTTCCCCACACCTAATTTTTGTTTAGCAAAAAAAAAATGACAGGAGCAAAAAAAAATAGATTTGACCATTAAAAACAACAGAGTAAAAAAAAAATTTTTTTTGCCCAATATTTAGCGGCCTAAAAATGGATAGTTAGAGGCGTAAAGGATATTATGCTAAAAGGGTATGTTAATGCACCTTCTTTAGGGTTAAACAAAAATTTCCGTTCCCCAGATAATTAAGGCAAAAAGTTTTTTTGTTTTTGCTTTATTGTGGCCCCCTTCTCTGGAAAATGATGGTGAATTTGGTTTGGGTATTTTTTTTTTCAGGTTAAAAAAAAACTTCGGCCTCCTCAAAAAAAAAACTGTTGCCCGCCCCTTCTTTCCCAGTTCCCCCCGGGAAACCTTACAATTATTTCATAATAAAAGGGGGGGTTTTTTTTTTAGGGATTTTGTAATTCTGCCATAGTGGGTCAAAAAAAAAATCTGCTAAAAATTCAATTTGATGACTGCTACCGCTCTCGTTGAGTCCCTCCGGCAAATTTTGTGGGGGAGACAAAAATTGGGCTTGTATTGTGCTACGGGTCGTAAGGGAAAAGCCGGGGTAAACTGGGGGTAAAAGAGGGGGGGGGGGGGAGCAAAACAAAAAGGGAAAATAAAAACAGGCCAAATTTCTTGCCGGCCTCATTGCCCTTCTCGAGAAAAGTTTTGGCCAATGAGCCCAGTTTTTTTTGTTTTCTTCCGCAATTCCAACGAAAGGCGGGGGAACACCGCCGGCGGCGTTTGGGGCAGAAGAGTTTTTCTTATGAGGGTGATTCCAGTTTTTTTCAGGCAAAAAAAAAACTACAGCTTTTTGGGTTGGCCCATTTTTTAGCGGCTGGCCTATTGCGAATTTCTCCCATTTTCCCATACACGCCCCGCCACCACGCTCACACACGCACACACACGCAAAAGGGGGACAACCACAAACACAGGGGGACAACACCCAAACACACACCCACCCACACACACACACACCACACACAAACCAAACACACCCCCCACACAACACACAAACCCCACACACCCACCACACCACCCACACAACCACCCACCACACCAACAACACCCCACATTACCATATGTTAATATTGCATATATATTATTAGCATATATGTTAAAATATTTCATTTAATATTAATACATACATAATATACAGTGTGGTGTGTTGGTGTGTGTGGTGTGTGTTGGTTGTGTGTGTGTGTGGTGTGTGGTGTGGGGTGGTGTGGGTTGGGGGGTTGGTGGTGTGTGTGTGTGTGTGTTTGTTAACTTATGTTGTGTACTTATGTGGTATGTTGTTGTATTATCGATCTATCTAAAAATTTTTGCGCGCGCCCCATGTGTATGTATGCAGGTATGGATGTATGCATATATGTATGAATGGATTACTACATATTACAGGATAAAGTAAAGGTCATGGCAGGTGAATCAAGCAATAACATGACTCAGTACACTCGTTACTACTTGCTAAGATCTAGTCCCCCACCCACCACACACCCACAACACACACACACCCCCCCACACAACACAACACACAAAAAAACACACACCAAAACAACACACACAACAACACAAACACCCCACACACACAAAACACCAACACAACACAAATCACACCAAACACAACATAAACACAAACACTAACACAAATATACATATACACCACATACATGTAAAGTATTTGCCATAGTGTATTACATATATTCTCCATGCAGGCTTCATGTAATGGCACTTTAACTCACCCATCTGGCCCTCAATCACATAATCAGTACATCCCAAACCAGGGAATGAAAATTAACATAATCTGTACTTTTTCAAATGAAGCTTAAAACAGCGTCCACGTAAAGCACTTAAACATTTCTCCCTCACTTTTTTGCTGTTCTGTGGGAAACCAAGAGCTTGCCGGAGTTCCTCAGTTCACATTAATTTGCAAGGATTTTATAAACCGAATAAAAGATTGAAGATGCTTACCAAAGGGATGGAATTTGTGTGGGAAACATAGGCAAACGAGTGATGTATGGATAGCAAGTGAAAAACCGATAAATATGTTTTTAAAAGATAAAAAATTAAAGAAAGTAAGGATTGGCAGTAAAACGGCTGTTTGCGATGGAAAATAAAATATTTTTTATTATTTTTTTTTATATATATGTATGATTGTCCAATAATTTTTCTTAAAAAACGTCCCATTTGTTAAGCCGATGGTTTAATAGGCAAATGTTATTATTATGTTTCTCTAAATTTCTTTTGATTATAAGAGTGGTTGGTTAGTATTCTAAAACAACCATAGTTCTGAAAACAAACAGCCTCTGGATTGTGGTTTGGTGTGGGGGTTTTTTTGTGTGGTGGTGGTGGTGTGGTGTGTGTGTGTGTTTGTGGGGGTGTGTGTGGTGTGTTGGGTGGTGTGGTGGTGTGTGGTGGCGTGTGGTTGTTGTGTGTGTGGTGTGTGTGGGTGGCGTGTTGTGTTGGTTGTGGGGCCGCGGCGGCGCAAACAGCATTATGGTATGTACAAGAAGCATCTTCTTGCTTTCTGTCCAGGCAGTTTTGTCATGACATCAAGCTTGTCCGATAAACAAGCTGATGCCCCGAGGATAAGCAACAATCTGCATTGTAAATACTTCGTAACTTGAAACTGTTTCTTTCTGGTCAACCTTATTGCATCCACCCCTTCGTATAAGACGTTGTTTATCACACAAGCAACGCGGATTATTGCACTTATTATACGCACATACCATAACACACACACACCACCACACAACACCCACACAACCACACACTACACCACACACAACAAAACAACAACCACCAACACACCCCACAACAAACACTACCAACAAACCACCACCCATACAACACACCCAAACCAACACACCCACCCCCACACACACACTAACACACAACACATAATATTAACACCAACCACCCCCCCACCCAACACCACCACAACACACAACAACCCACACAAAACCCACACCCCACAAAAACCACACCCCACAACACTAATTTTATATATATACACCCCCCAAAAACACCAACCAACCCCACACACAAACACACCAAAACACAACCCCAAAACACACACACCACACACGCAAACCAACACACAAACCACACCCACACACAACACACACACACACCACAGTGGGTGTATGTTGTTGTATGTATTGTGTGTTGTGCATTTTGTGTGGTTGCGCGCCGCGCATGTGTATGCATATTTTTATGCACACCACACTCAAAAACATATGTTGCATAAATGCGTAAATGGTGTTTGTTTGTGTCCTGCTGGCTTGCGGGCATGAGAGAGAAAACGCATGATCCATCTTTGCAAGGAAAAAAATTAGATATTATTGTATTGTGTTTTTGGGCAAAACTGGGCGTCGGGAACTGACTCATCGTGGGTCCCATGGGTGGGGCCAACGCATCGCGACACCAAAAAAAAATGTTAAACTTGAGGGTCCATCCCTTTGGGAATACTTTTTCTTTTAATAGCTAACTAATCATTTTTGGCTCCTGTCTTTCATCTTAAGTTTGGCCTTTTCCAGTCCATACTGCCAAATATATATAATTAGAATAAGAGTTTTTTAGTTTTTAGTTAGTTTTAGTTTTAGATAGAATATATAGATATACATACATACCGACATAACCACCAACCACACACAAACCCACCACACCACAACACCACCCAACACAACACAAACCACCCCACCAACACCACCCCCAACAAACCAACCCACACCAACCCACACACACAACCACAAACAAACCACAAACACAAACAACCCACCACACACACACAATATTTTTTTTATTGCCCGTGTGGAATTCAACAAGCATGATACCTTTTAAATTGTATTGTGTAGTTTTTTCATGTTTTTTGTGGATGTGCTCTATTGGAGTGAGTAACGTGGTGGTAGGGGCCCCCCCAGTTCCTTTTCCACGGAGAGGCTGTGGTGGGTTACCTTTTTTAGGTAATCATTCTCTCTATTTTTATCCGGGCTTGGGAACCAGCACTGACTTGGGGCTGGCTTTGGCCACCCAGTGGGCTAGGTTAGGCAATCGAGGTGAAGTTCCTTGCCCAAGGAACAAAACCGCGGCCGGGCCGGTGGACTCGAAACCCCTCCGAAACTCAGATTTGGCCGTCGTGGGCAGTCTTGAGTCAAGATTGCTCTAACCAACTTCGGCCCACCGCGGGCCTAGATATATATATAATATATTATATTATTATAATTAAATATTTATATATATATATAATATAAATATAATATATATAATATATATATGTTTGTTGGGTGTGGGTGTGTATGTTATTTTATACATATAATATATATATATAATAATTATATATATATTTATATATTATATATAATATATATATATTATTATTTTTATATATATTATTATTTATTTATTTTTTTTTTTTTTTCAAGTGCCCTGTCCCCACAAGGACGTTTGGCCGAATCATGGATTTTCACGATTTTTTCTTGGCAAATTTAGAGCGGTGGTTTTGCCGTTTTTGCCTACCACCCGGTGTTTTTTTTTTTTTTTTTTTTTTTTTTTTTTTTTTTTTTTTTTTTTTTTTTTTTTTTTTTTTTTTTTTTTTTTTTACGGTTCAACCAAAATCTCTTTTTTTTCCCTTTTTTCTGGGGGCTGGGCCTGGTTAGGCAAATCGAGGTGAAAGTTCCTTTTTGCCCCATTAAGAACAAACGGGGCCCGGCGGTGACCCCCCAAAAAAACCCTCAAAAAACTCCAGAAATTGCCCGGGTCGTGGACAGTCTTGGAAGTCCGATGCTCTAAACCACTTCGGCCCCCGGGGCGGGCCCTCCCTTTTTTTAATATATATATATATATTTTAAATATAATTATATATAATTAAATAAAAAAAAAAAAAAAAAAAATTTTTTTTTTTTTTTTTTTATATAAAAATTAAAAAAAAAAAAAAAAAAATTTAATTTATATATAATATAATATATTTTATAATTTTATAATATATATATAATATATATATATTAATTATATTTTTAAAAAAAACCACAAAAAAAAAAACAAAGATATTATTAATAAAATATAATATTATAATATTTAATAATATTAAATATATTTTAAAATTAAATATTTTAAATTAATATATTATAATAATATATTAATTAAATAATATATAATTATATAATAATAATTGCATATATATAAATAAATTATATATAATATTTATTTTAATTTTATAATTATAAAAAATTTATAGATATATATATTAATTATTTTTAAAAATAATATTAATATATATTATAATAAAATAATATTTTAATGTTATATTATTTTTAAATTTTAAAATAATATATATATAATATAATATAATTTATTATATTTTTAAAAATTATAATATTATTAAAATATGTTATTTTATAATGTAAAATATTTATATTAAAAAAAAATTATATTATAAAATTTTATATAATATTATATAAAATTTTACCTTATTTAGATATTTTTACATTTATACATACATAAATACATGTATAAAAAGAATACATAACTACATACATATAATATATATATTTATAATTAATAAAAAATTTTAATATTTTTATAATATTATTATATATATAAACCCCAACCACACCCCAAAACCCACCACCCCACAAACACCAACACCACACACACCCACACAACCACCACACACACAACCCAACCCAACACAAAAAACCACCCACACACCCACACACACACAACCCCCACACCACAACAACCCCAAAACCCTAAAACCCCCACACTTATGTGTGGTAAAACAAGATATTATATTTTTTGTATTATTTAATAATATTATAATATAATGTAATTAAAAATATTGTGTAATAAAAACCAAAGTTTTCATTTGTTGTGGGCGGGGTGTGGGTGGTGTGTTGGGGGGTGGGTTTTGGGGTTGGGTGTGTGGTGTGTTGGGTGGGGGTTTGTGTGTGGTGGTGTGGTGTGTTGGTGTGTTTTTGGTGTGTTGGGGTGGGTGGGTGGTGTGTTTGGTGTGGTTGGCGTTTGGGCGCCGCCGGCGGCCCCCCCGGTGCCCCTGTATATAAAATTTTCTTAATTTTGAATAAAACCCCCCACAAAACCCCCAAAAAAAAAAAATTTAAATGTTGTGGGTGTGTGTTATTTGTGGGGTGTTGGGCTTAATTTTATGGGGGTTATAAACATTTTTATGTACATGCCCGCATACTGGCCCATATATATTTAATTATAAATAATTATTATTATAATATATATTTATTAATATATATATTAATTATATAATATTATATATATATATAATATTATGTTATTATATATATTTTGTGGGGTGTTTGGGTGTGTGGGTGTGTGGTGTGGTGTGGTGTGTGTGTTGTGTGGTTGTTGGGTGTGTGGTGGTTGTGGGTGTTGTGTGTTGTGTGGTGTGTGTGTGGTGTGGGTGTAGGCCTGTAATATTCCCCAACACTAACATACACTTTATATCCATATGGTGAATATAATACATATTACATAATTATGTTATGTATAACTAATCTATTCTATCTGTCCCTGGCATATCTATCTATTATATAACTTTTTTATATGCACAAATGTGAGTAATATGTATGTAAAAAATATATTATATAATATAAATATATATATTATAATATATATAATATATATATATATATATATATACATTATTGGTAAATAAAAAAATTACAAGAAAATATGATAAAGAAAGAACGAGAGCGATGAGGGCGGGTGATGGGAGGTGGGAGGAAGGTGGGAGGAGGGGGGACGGCGTTTTGGTTGGATGGAAAACTGGTATTTTGGAAGGAAAAAGATAACTGTGGGGGGTGGGATCTGATGAGGGAAGGAAAGGAAAGAAAAAACGGTCCGTGGATGGAAAGCGACGAAAGAAGGATGAAAGGCCGAATGAGCGAATGTCCAGTTTTTCGTAATATTCCTATATTTTAAAGTTTAACTGCAATTGTGGGGAATAAAAAAAGGAAAAAATGGTTTTTCAGTAATATAGATTTTCACGGTTCCCCCAGAAATAAGGACAGTTTGAATGCCCTGAGCAAACAGCCCAAAAAATAGTGCCCCCCCCCTACCCCCCTTCTGGCTTTTCCAGTTGGTGCTAATCTTTGTCCTTCCCACTAGTGGCCCCATTTCAGCCATTTCAGATCCCTGGCCCCTTGGAACTCTAAGTGGTGGCTCGCTTTGGTCCATGGTGGATGGGCACACCTTTCTCTCTTTGGCAGACAACGGTCCTCCCTCTAGGCCCTTTTAAAGCTCAAAAATGATACCCCACCCAATTTTTCCAGTTGGACCAAAAGCTCCATTCCATGGTAACTCCTCCTCAGGCCTCCAACAACCACCCTTCCGGTTAGTTTCTAGTGGTACCCTTTCAGCCATCATCCAGTGGGGTCCTCTTCCAAAACCAACTCCACTCGAACTAAAATGGAATTTAAGCTACAAAAAAAAAACTAATTTTGTGCCATGTTTTTTTTTGGAGCTTACCATAATAATGTATTTGGCCAATACCCGAAACGAAAGTAGTACATAAGGGGAAAAAAATCTGCAACTGTTTAGTTGTGTAACAACTATTTTTTTTCTTTTATAAAACTGAATGTTTATATAAAACCACCCGGATGTATTTTTTTTAAACAAGTCCCCACTATTACCATTTGGTAGAAAGCTTAAGATCTCCGTACTTTCCCCCAAAGCGGGATGCGGCAGATCACTTTGTACCGAGGGCAAGTTGGGACATTCTTCCAATGGTATATCACCATACAATGTTATATTACTGTTATGTTGTTTTCTATATCTTATGGCATTATATATATATATATATTATATATATATATATATATAATATTATATTATATAATATACATATATGGTTGGTGTGTGTGGTGTGGTGGTGTTGTGTGTGTGTGGTTTGTTGTGGGTGTGTTGTGGTGTGGGTTTTTTTTTTGTTTGTTTTGTTGTGTGTGTGTGTGGGTGTGGGTGTGTGGTGTTGGGTGTTGTGTGTGGTGTGGGGGTTGTTGTGTGTGTGTGTTGGGTGTGGTTGGTGTGGTTGGTTTGGTGTTTGTGTTGTTGTGTGGTGTGGGGTTTGGGGTGTGTGTGTGTGTTGTGGTGGTGGTTAAATTATATATTATATATATTAATATATAATATATATATAATATATAGATGAAGAAATTTGATAGATAGATTTATAGATAGATAGATAGATTAGATAAATATATATATATATATATATATATATTATATATATTATATATATATTAAAATATATTATATATCTGGTTGTGTTGTGTGTTGTGGTGTGGTGTGGGTGTGTGTGTTTTTGTGTGTGGTGTGGTGTGGGGGTGTGGTGTGTGTGTGTGTTTAATAAATTGCATACATTACACATGATACATTACATACATACACACACACACAACCACCCAAACCCACACACCACCATATAATTATATTATATATTAATATATATATATGTTATAATAATATATATTAATATAATATATATAATATATAAATATATATATAATAATTATATATAATATATATATTATATGTATATATTAAATATTAATACATAACATTTTACCCCCACCTTTACATAACATAACAAAACATTACATGCATATATAAATATTATACCACACTCGTATAATGTGGTGTATAATTAGTTATATTTTGTTTAATTTTAATAAATATGAAATTACCCCCCAAACCCACACACACCACACCCCAACAACACCACCACCAAAACCCAACAACACCAACCACCACCCCACCCACCAACATATAAAAAAATATAATATATAATATAAAATATTATTAAAATTATAATAATATTATATATTTTATAAAATTATATAAAAATTTAAAATTTAATATTATATATATTTAAATATATTAAAATATTATATAAATTTATATAAATTAAATAATATTATTATATAATAATATATAATTATATTATATTATATAAATATTATTAATATAAAAATAAAAATATTTAACACACACACACAACATATAGGGGAGTATATAATTTATTATAATATAAATATATATAATTAAATATTAAAATTTATAATTATATATTATTATATATTAATAAAATTTTAAAATTACCCAACCACACACCCCCCAAATAATAAATATATATATAATATAATAATTTATTATTTTAAAATATATTTAATATAATATAATTTTATTATATATATTCCCAAGGATATGTTATATATAAAAATAACTTTACATCAAATTATATATATAATATTTTAAATAATATAATAATATATATATATATATATATAATTATTTTAAAATATTTAATATCCCATAATATTACCATATATGGTGTTCTAATTCTATTTTCTATTATGTGGAAAAATTTTAATTTTTGGCTGAAATAAATAATATTTTTTAAAATTTATAAATTTTTAATTAATATATTATATAATATAATTTTATAAATATTAATTATATTTATATATATTATATTTTAATATAATTATTTATATATATATAAAAATTTATATATTAAAAATAATAGATATATAATATTATAAAATATATATACTTCCATATAACATATATACACAAAAAAATTTCTTTTTACAACACCCCCACCACAAAACAGAGAATTTTAATGTTAATAATTTTAATATAATATATTATATATATATATTTTAAATTAATATTTATAATAATTTTTATATAATATAATTATATAAATATTATAATATATATATTATTATATATATTATATTTTATAATTTTTTATATAAATATATTGAATGAAAATGGTATTATATATGTTGGTGTGTTGGTATGTGTGGTATACATTTATTTTTATATATTTCATCATATAAAAGGGGGCTAACGCCAGGGGGGGGAAAAAAGGGGGCCCGAAATCCCCCTTTTTTCCCCGGCTTTCCCAGCCCCCCGAGGGATTCCCCGGGGGGGCGGGGGTTTCCCCCAGGCAGGGTTCCCACGGCCCCCCATTCTAATTCCTTCGCGACAGGTCCTCCCCCCCAAAGTTTCCCCCAAAAACCCCCATGAAACCCTTCCGGGGGGCCCCGTCCCCCCCCCCCAAGGCCCCGCCCCCCCCAGGGTTTTTTCCCAAC
>NW_023656550.1:0-3412 GCF_015228065.2 Penaeus monodon | reverse complement strand
TTGTGTGTGTGGGGTGTGTGTGTGTGTCTATATATAATATAGAGATAGGTAGTAGAATGATAAGATAATTAGTAGATATATATATATATATATATATATGATATGAGATAGAATATATTATATATATAATTTATAATAGATATATAGATAGATATATATATATATATATATATATATAGATATATATAGATAATATGACAAAAATATATATAGATATTATATATAATATATATATAGATATATATTATATATATAGATATAATATATAACTATATATATATAATATATGATATATATATGTATTAGATATATAGAAATAATACGATATAGATATATAGAAGATAAGATATATTGATATATATATAGATATACATATATATATAAAATAATAAATATAAAAAATTTAAAATAATATATAATATACATATAATAATATAGATATATATTAATCTATATATAATATTTATAATAATATATTTATATATAATATATATATATATATAGATATATATAATATTATAGATATATAGATAGTATATAGTAAGATATAGTATATATAGTAGATATATAATATAGGAGATATAGATAATATAGTATAGATATAGATATATATATAATAGTATGTACTATATATTAGAGATTATAGATATATATATATATATATATATATATATATATATATAGTATATATATATTTATGTTTTATAGAAATATATTATATATTTTATATATAATATGTATATATATTAATTATTATATTTATTTTTATATATGTATATTTTTATATTTATTATAATATATTTTAATTTATTAATATAAAATATAATAAAATATTAAAATTTAAAATATTTTATATTTTAGGTATATATATAGTTATATAAATGTATATATATATTATATATTAAAAAGTATTTTATATATATATATAATATGTATAAAATATATTTAATTTTATATGTTATATATATTATAAAATTTTATATTTTTATATTTTTTAAATTTATTTTATATATATATATATTGTTATATATATTTAAATATTTTAGAAGTATAAATTAAAATTATATATATATAGGTAATATATATATTAAAAAATTTTAATATAATAATATATATAAATTTTATCATATTTAATTTGAATAAAAATAAATATATATATAAAAATATATAATAAATACCAATAGAAAATTAATAATTTTATATAAAAATTATATATTAATATTATATATATAATATTATTTTATATTTATTTATAAAATTATAATTATTTATATTATATATATAATAATATATATATATATATGGTGCTATGAAGAAAATTATTATATATAATATATATATATATTAATTTAAAATTTTAAATTTTTATATATATATATATAATATATATTATTAAGTTTAAAAACATTACTACCCCCATGATGGGAAAAGTTCATGGGTTTCTGCTGAAGATGTAATTTTGGGAAATTTTTAAATTTAAAGTAATTTGGGAAACCCCCAAAATTTTTCATTTTTTCCCATTTCCCAAACAAAATTTTTGGTCAACAAAAAGTAAAAAGTCATTAAAATTTAAATCTCACCTCAAAGGGAAATTTCATAAAAATTCTTTAATATATGGAAATAAGGGAAATCCCAAAACCCCCTTATTTTTAAGGTCCCCCTTTTATCTTTACTTAAAATTTTCTCCTCACGGGACACAGGGAAAAATTAATTCTAAACATTAGTAAAATTTGATTTGCGGCCTGTGCATAATAGCAAAAACTTACATTTCAGAAATTTAAATAGGGAAATTGTTAAAAAATCATGTTTGAAAAAACCATGCATTGTTTGCATCAATTTAAATTTAAAGAAGGGGTTAAAGGATATTCTCCCCCTGGTTTAATTTCCTGGGCAATGGTGATGTTTATTATAAAGGAAAACCATCATTAATTTTAAGTGCTGCCTGCCAGATTGGGCTTAGAGAAGGGAAGCAAAATTTGGATAACTAAGTTAAAAAAAAAACGGGGGTTTAAATATTTTTTTAAAATCACAGGCAGTTACAAATTGTCTCATTCCAGATCATTACACACACTCTTCTCAGGCATGACATGCACCTTGTACTTGTGACTCACCCAAGGTGGTGCCCAGTTGTCATCACCACCACCAATGTGCAAGACAGGAGGGAAGGTGTGCTACAATTAGTAAACTCATTATCTGGAGCCCTACCTACTTTACTAGTATTAACATGGTCATGACCTCTTCAACCTGATTTGTAAGGTGGAATTCTGGTGCTACTGAAGTAATTTTGACTTCATTAGCACATTTCTTGTACACACAAGTGTATCATCATTATAACTGATGTCTCACTTTACAGACTAGTAACTTGATAGATCTATCAATTTCCATAATAATACAGTGAACCCTTATACAGAAGCAATCATATGCAATGCGAAACACTTAACCTTTATCAGCACATAAAACCTAAATAAACATACCAATCAAACTCTAACTTTACTCAGACGTCCATATACTGCAATGTCTTCAATATTGATTTCTTTTCCACAGACCTGCAGCAAGTCTTACCTGATGTACCTTTCTCAGAACAGATTTTTCTAGTTCTATTATTTGTTCTTGCTACCAATTTTTTTCTCATTTTCCCAAAAGCTTCATAAGGCTATGGTAAGAGAAGTTAAGTAGAGTGATTAAGAGGCCTATCCTACTAATGTGCAGAGGCTTAAGTGTGCAGGGTATGTGCTGAAAAATAAAAGATATCGTGTACTAAGCTTTAAGACTTGTGAAAAGCTTTTAGGTATGGAAAGCTTTGAAAACTGTGTGCAAGCTTGAACATGATGAAGGCAACGGAAAGTTGTTCCACAAGGGTTGGTGTGCTTGTTAAAGCATGAAAACAAAACCAGTATGGGTAAGGGGAGGACAACTGCAGAGACAATTTTCTATAAGGTGAATGGACAATATTGTAGAGACAAAAACAGAATGATATGTAGAATCTTTGTCATGGGAGGAGCAAGCTCATTTGCAATGACTGTTATTATAACAAAAAGAGGAAAGTGTAATGTGCTGTTAGTGTGTTATGATAAAATGAGGTAGAAAATTTGTCATGTGAATGTTATATGATTGGGAAGCCCAATGTGTAACAAAACATTCTATTTAAGCAACAGAAAATTTCTCTGTATTTAGATAAATCTGCTATAATGTCAGTACGGCTTTAACCAACTTTCTATAAAAAAATCTCACATCCAATGGGGACTACGAACAACAATGCAACACACCAAAATTTAATGAAAGAAGAAATCGATTAGTAGCGTGTGAATGCATTGTTAAACATAAGATTGTGGTTCAATATAAACTGATTGTAAAAGAGTGAGAAGTCCTCTGCTAAGCAGTGTGTTTTCCAATCACTAAAATAAAAAACAAG
>NW_023656548.1:0-3415 GCF_015228065.2 Penaeus monodon | reverse complement strand
ATATTTTAAAAATTTAGTAAAATTATATATTATATAATAATTTTTGAAAGATAATATACATATATAAATAAAAATTTTTAAAAATAATATATATATATATATATAGAAAATTTTAAGGAATAAATATATTTTAAATATATAAAAGATAAAAATAAATAAAATATAAATAATAATAATAATAATAGAAGAATATATCATAATATAATATAATATTATATAATAATATAATAATAGGAATATATTTTTTAGAAAAAAATAGAATTTAATGTATTAATATATAAAATATATATAAAAATTTAATTTTAAAAATATAATATAAATAATAGTTAAAATTATTTATATAATATATATAAATAAATATTAGTATAATAAAATTTATAATATATAGATTTTTATATAATAAAAGAACAAAACATAATATAAATATATATTATATTAATATTTTAATATATATTTTATATATATTATATGTATATATATTGCATATCCATATATTAAAAATAAAATATATATAAAAATATATATATATATATATATATATATATATATTTTAAAATTTTTTTATTTTTTTATTTGTATATATAAGTACTATTTTTGTATTATTTTTTTTAAATTTTATCATTTTATTAATTTAATGGTAGTAAAATTTGTAAAAATAATTTATTACATTAATAATTACAGTATAACGATTTTAATTAAAAAATGATGTAAATAAAAATTTAAAAAAAACTTATTATTGTTATTTTTATTTTTTACTATCATTTTTGTAGTTTCTATTGTATAGATGTAAAAATACATATTAACTGCAAAAATTTCAATAATAATTTTAAGATTGCAATAATGATGATAATAATTAATAATGATATAAAGATGTGATAAAGAGATAATGATGATGGTGATATGATAAGATAATAATGATGTAATCGCAAAAATGAGATAATAAAAAGGGATTTAGGGCCATATATAATAAAAAAGGTAAAGGAAAAAAAAAAAAAAAAAAAAAAAAAAAAAAAAAAAAAAAAAATATAATATATATTATATTTTAATATATAAAAATATATAAAATATATATAATATATTTATATATATATACGGTGTGTGGTGTGTGTTGGTGTGTGTGTGTGTGATTATTTTTATTATTATTATTTTTATTATTAATATTTTATCATTATTATTATTTTTTTATTACTACCAAAAAAATATTAAACTTAATAAAAACGTAAAAATAATAATAATAATAAGTATAATAATACTATTTATATCGTTATAAATTTTTTTATTTAAAATTAATTATTGTTATTTTTATCATTATTATTATTTTAAGTAGTATATGAGATGTAAAGTATGGTAACGTAGTAAAGGATAACATGATAATAATGATGTTAAAACAGGAAGTGTGTCCCAAAATAAAAAAAAAAAAAAAGGTAAGAGAAAAAAATTCCCAAAAATCGAAAAAGCGGCAAAATCTAGCGAAAAATAGCTTTTTAGAGTAGTCTCCAAAAGACGTTTTTTTCCCTTTATTGATGTTCTGGCAATGATTAAGGTAATTATGATAATAATTTTCCCGAATTTTATTTAAACATAAATAATGATGATAAAAGTGAGAATAAAAAGAATTGGATAACTTTATGATTAAAATTATTACTTTATCATTATTATTATCATTATTTTAATTTTTATAGTTATTATTTTATTATTAATATTATTATTATATTATTATTATTATTATCATTACTATTATTTTTACTATTTTTTATTAGATAATGATAATAATAATAATAAAAAAAAAGTAAGATAATAAAAAATAATAAATAAAAAATAATAATAAATAAAATAAAATTATTATTATTATTATATTAATTATTATTATTATTATTATTATTTTCATTACTTTTTTTATTTTTATATTATCATTTACAAATGATAATAATAGTAAATAATGTAATGATAATAATAATAATAAAAAATAATAAATAATATAAAAAATAATAAAATATAATAATAATGACAATAATGATAATAATAATGATAATAGTAATAATGTTAATAATCATCAAATGTTATCCAAATTCTCTTTATTCTCACTTTTATCATCATTATTGTCATGATTAATAGAATTCTGGTAATTATTATCATAATTACCTTAATCATTGCCAGAATCATCAAATGAATGGAAAAAACGTCATTTTGGAGACTACTCTGAAAAAGCTATATTTCGCTAGATTTTGCCGCTTTTTCGACTTTTGGGAATTTTTTTCTCTTCCCTTTTTTTTTTATTATTATATATGGACACACTTCCTGTTATTAACATCATTATTATCATGATTATCATCATTACTATCGTTACCATCATCATTATCATCATCATATACTACTAGTAGAAATAATAATAATGATAATAATAACAATAATAATGTTAATAATAATATTATAACGACTATCAATAGTATTATTATACTTATTATTATTATTATTATTACTGTTATTATTAAAGTTATAATATATTTTTTGGTAGTAATAATAATAATAATAATAATGATAAAAATATTAATAATAAAAATAATAATAATAATAATAATCACACACACACACACACACACACACACACACACACACGTATATATATATATATATATATATATATATATATATATATATATATATATATATAAAATATATAATAATATTTTTTTTTTTTTTTTTTTTTTTTTTTTTTTTTTTTTTTTTTTTTACCTTTTTTATTATATATGGACATAATCCCTGTTATTATCATCATTATTGTCATGATTATCATCATTATTATCGTTATCATCATCACCATCATCATTATCATCATTATCATCATCTTTATCATCATTATTGCAATTATTATCATCATTATTGCAATCATTATAATTATTATTGCAATTATTGCAGTTATAATATGTATTTTTACATCTATACTAATAGCAACTACAATAATGATAATAATAACAAAAATAATACAAACATATGTACTTATATATACAAATAAATAAATAAATAAATATATATATATATATATATAATATAATATATATATATTTATAATATACATATATATATAAAATATAATATATATATATATATATATATATTATATATATATATTTAATTAAATATAGAGATAATTTAGATATATATACATATATATATATATATATATATATATATATATATATATAATATATATATACTATATTATATAATAAATACTACAGATAGATTGAAAACATAAAAATATATAAAATATAATATATATATAATATATAAATATATATATATATATATATATATATATATTTTATAGTATATATATATATATATTATATATATATTTTATATAATATATTTTAAATATATATATTAAAATATATATATATATATTAAATATATA
>NW_023656547.1:0-3415 GCF_015228065.2 Penaeus monodon | reverse complement strand
AAAAATATGTAAAAAACTTTGAGAGTAGACTCCAAATGAAGTTTTTTTCTTCATTTGATGATCTGGAAATTATTAGGGAAAAAAAAGTATACCATAATAATATAATAAAATTATAAAATATATATTATATATTTTTTAAAAAAAAATGCAAAATAATAATATTTATATTAATTTTTTTTCATAAATAAAAATATAAAATATGCATATATAAAAAAAAAAAAATGAATATATATATATAATATAATTATATATATATACAATTATATATATAATATTTTATAATAATTATAATATATTTTTTTTTGTTTTGTTTTTTTGGTTTTTTTATATATATATAAAAATATTATATATTAAATATATATATATATATAGAATAGATATATATAATAATTAATATATATATATATATATATTATATATAATATATAAATAATATATATAGAAAATTTTTAATATTATATAAATTAATATATAATTATATATTTTATGTAAAATAATTATTTTAATATAATATATATAGTTTTATATATATAAGTATAATAATATTTTATATATATATATATATTATATAAAATATATATATAGTATATATATATATTTGATATATATATATAATATATATATATATAATATATATATAATATATATATATATATAATATATATATATATATATATTTTATATAAATATATATATATATATATAATATATATTATATATATATATATATATATATATATATATATATATATTATTACATACATAAAATATATCATATAATATATATATATATATAAAATATATATATATAATAAAATATATATATAATTATATATATATGTATTTATATTAAAGCGGAAAAATGCAATGCCCCCCATGATTTTAAAAAAATAGCAACCCCCCCTGACCAAGACTCGAGCCTAGGTCACTCCGGGTATGAAAACCCGGGGGCCAGTGCTAAACCCTCCATGCCACACGACCCACTAAAAGGATTGTGCAACTAGGATCTCACTAGCTGTATAGAAATTACCCATCTACTCATACTTGAGAATGATAGCGAAGTTATATAAAAATATATTATATAATATATATGGATATATATATATATATAGAATATATATAAATATAATATTTTTATATAATATATATATATATTATATAATATATATATATATAATATAGAGTATATGTAAACCTATATATATTATATTATATATATATATATAATATATATAATATATATATATATATACCACACATAATATATTTTATATGATATATATATATATATATATATAATTTTAATAAAATATTTAAGTAATATAATATCGATATAGATATACATATACATATACATATACACACAGCACACACACACCCCACACAAACAGACAGACACACACACACACCACATATATATATATATATATATATATATATATATATATATATATATATATATATATATTATATATATATATATACATATATGCAGATATATGCAGATATATATATATATATATATATATATTTGTATATATATATATCATATTATATATAGATATATACAATATATTACATATGTACAACAATACATATATATATATATATATATATATATATATATATATATATATTATATATATTATATATATATCATACTTATATATATATATATATATATATATATATATATATATATATATATTATATATACATCTGTGGTGTGTCTTCTCTCTCTCTCTCTCCTCTCTCTCTCTCATATTTATTATATATAATTATATATATATATAATATATATATTATATATTATATTATATATATATATATATTGCTACGCCAGTGGGTCTTTGTCTCTGTGCGAAACATGTGTTAACATGAAAAGGATGACCTGGGCATGTGTTAACATGAAGGGACCTGGGCAAACATGACGCAGCTGGCTGTGAGCGGAGGAGGGAGGAACAAGCCAGGACACGGGGTAGGGTGCGGCTCCTGTGAAGACCTCGTGTGTGCCCTTGTGACCTGATATAACTTTGTGTTGCCCTGTTATAAGGTGTATCGTGCAGTGTGACATGCTGGTTTCCCACTGTATTGTGCCTATAGAAAAGTGTACGGGTAAATAACTTGTGTAAATAAAGGACAGACTGTCATCGTGTGTTTATTTCGTGGCCTGCCTCGCCACTTGGCGTTTCCCCTCGTGGTGTTCTGGGACGCTGTGGTGCTCGATGCCTCTTGGAGCTGTTCAGTGTTCACGACCCTGTGGATAACACGCCGTCTGCCTAGCCTGCCTTGTGTTGGTGGCAGAGAGAGACGAGGCGGCTGGCGTAACAATTAGTGTCAGGAGTGGGATTTGTGATATTTGATCAGTGACGCTTCGAATTATCATGTCGTCCAAAGATGGCGGCAGTCATGAGGAAGAGGAGGCTATGACTGAGGCAGGCACGAGTGAGGTGAAGCCGAGCCAGATGGACCTGATCACTGCCATGCTGGCCGGTATGAGGGAGGAAATGGCACAAAGGGCAGAAGAGCAGGCACAGAGGGCACGCGAGCAGGCGCACCATCTCGTCGAGATGCAGGCAAGGAAGGCAGAGGAACAGTTCTGCCAACTTGTTGAGGTGCTACAGAGCAATCTTGCATGTGTGATGATGGAAACTCAGCAGTACACCGACAAGGCCTGCAACAGCGTGAAGAGTGAACTGATGGAGGAGGTGCAGACTCTGAAGGGCGAGGTTCAGGGCCTGAGGGAGGAAGTGAAGGGTGAAAGGCGGCGTCACGAGGTATTAACGTTGCAAGCAGAGAAAGCAGACGAGGTTCTGGCAACAGATGCCAGAGTGTCAGATTTACTGGGGTCTGCCTGGGGTCCGTGGCAGGAAACCCCCGGGCCTTGCAGCGTCGTGTCGGAGCCAGTGGTCGCTGCAGAAGGCTGGGGACCCATCGGAACCGCTCCCTTGGGTATAGGTGGCGGCAAACTCGGACCCGGTCAACCCGCCTCGTTGCCTCCCTCACCCCCTTCCTCCCCCCCGGGCGTTCTCCACCCTGCAGCCCCTCGGCCTCCAGACATTCTGTGAAGCATAAGCCAGCTGAGTACGATGGGAAGGTGGCCTGGGAGGCATATGTCGCCCAATTTGAAATGCTGGCATCTGCCCAGGGCTGGAGCCAGGAAGAGAAGCCTGCAGCTGGTAACAGCGCTAAGGGGCCCCGCGGTGGAAGTGTTGGGGCCATCTGCCGCCATCCCAATGCCTCTTACACCAGCATGGCGGAGCTTTGAAACGCCGTTTCGGGCACACACCAGGCCGGGTATATCGGGCGCGCTTGAGAAGCGGACTGAGCGGCGAGACACTGTCCAGCTGGCGCAGATGTGGAGGGCGCTAGGTAAGAGTCTACCCTGCGGCTGCGAAGGGGTGGGAATTTTTCG
>NW_023656544.1:0-3417 GCF_015228065.2 Penaeus monodon | reverse complement strand
ATGATGAAATAAAATGATAATGATGATAATGATAAATGAAAAACGATAATATGATGATAATCATGATAATAATGATGATAATACAGGATTGTGTCCTATATATAAAAAAAGGTAAAGAAAAAAATCCAAAGTCGAAAAGCGAAATCTAGCGAAATATAGCTTTGAGGAGACTCAAATGCGTTTTTTCCATCATTGATGATTCTGCAATATTAGGGAATAATGATAATAATTACCTGAATTCTATTACATGCAATAATGATGATAAAAGTGAAATAAAGAGAATTGGATAATTGATGATTATTATATTATATATTATTATATTATTATATTTTACATTATTTATATATACATATATTATTATTATATGATTATTAATATGATTATAATATATTAAATATTATAGATATAATATATATTATATATTTAATTATAGAATTATTGTCCAAAAAATATAAATTAAAAAAATAAATCAAAGTAAAAGATAATTATCATATGATATTGTAATATTGTTTAATATATATGTTTTTATTATCATTATATATTTAGGTAATATAATTGTAAAATAATTATATAAAGATAATAATTACAGTATAAGATTTTAAATTAAATATTAATGATATAATATGATTATAAAAATTATTATTGTTATTATTATAGTGTTTTTTACTATTATTATTGTAGTTGTTATTAGTATAGATGTAAAAAATATATATTATAACTGCAATAATTGCAATAATAATGATAATATTGCAATATGATGAATAATTGCAATAATGATGATAATTGTATGATAATTATGATATAAATGATGATTAATGATGAATTAACGATAAATATGATTAATCATGATAATAATGATGATAATAACAGGAATTGTTCCATATTAATAAAAAAAGGTAAAAGAAAAAAATCCAAAGTCGAAAAAAGCGCAAAATCTAGCAAATATAGCTTTGAGAGTAGACTCCAAAATGACGTTTTTTCCATCATTGATGATATGATGCAATTATTAGGGTAATAATGATAATAATTACCTGATTCTATAATCATGACAATAATGATGATAAAAGTGAGAATAAAGAGAATTGGATAACATTGATGATATTAGTATATTAAAATTATCATTATTATTAATATATCTTATTATATTATTTATATCATTATTATTATTATTAGTACTTATAATTTATATATTATTGCCAAAAATATATTATACTTTAATAATAACAATAATATAATAATAAGTATAATTATAATAATAGAATTGTTATATATTGTTATTATATCATTATTTTTATTATATTATTATTATTTTACTGTAGTATAATTGTAAAAATAATATATAACAGTAATAATTACAGTAATAACGATATTAATTAAAATAATGATATAAATAATGATTATAAAAAACTTTATTATTGTTATTATTATGTTATACTATTATATTGTATTGTTTAGTATAATGTAAAAAAAATTTATTATAAACTGTAATAATTGCAGTAAAATATTAATTAGAATAATGATGATAATAATAATAAATAGTATTGTGATAATGATGATAATGATGATAATGATGATGATAACGATAATAATGATGATAATCATGATAATAATGATGATAATAACAGGAATTGTGTCCAGATATAATAAAAAAAGGTAAAAGAAAAAAAATCCCAAAAGTCGAAAAAGCGGCAAAATCTAGCGAAATATAGCTTTTGAGAGTAGACTCCAAAATGACGTTTTTTCCATTCATTTGATGATTATGGTAATTATTAGGGTAATAATGATAATAATTACCAGAATTCTATTAATCATGACAATAATGATGATAAAAGTGAGAATAAATGATGATAAAAGTGAGAATTTGGATAACATTGATGTATATTAATTATTATTACGTATTATCATTATTTATTATATTATTATCATTATTATAATATTATCATTATTTTATTATTATATTATATATTATTATTATTATTATTATGTATTATTATTATTATTATTATATTATTATATTACTTTAATTATTAGTATTATTGCCAAAATATAATATATAACTGTAATAATAAAATAATATATAATAATAAGTATAATTATAATATACGAATTGTTATAATAAAAAAAAAATTGTTATTAATATCATTATTACTGTTGTTATTATTATTATTATTATTATTTTTACTGTTATTATAATTGTCAAAATATTTATTATAACAGTAATAAATTACAGTATAACGATATTAATTAAAATAATGATATAAATAATGATTATAAAAACGTTATTATTGTTATTATTAGTGTTATTACTATTATTATTGTAGTTGTTATTAGTATAGATGTAAAAAATATATTATAAACTGCAATAATTGCATTAATAATGATAATTATTGCAATAATGATGATAATAATTGCAAATAATGATGATAATGATGATGATAAGAATAATGATGATAATATGATGATAAGATGATAATGAGGTTTTTGGTAATAAAAAGGTAAAAAGAAAAGGTTCCCAATATATAATAAAAATAATAAAAAAAAATCCATAGTCTGAAATAAGGGAATAATAGGAAATTTAGCCTTTAAGTAAAACAAATAAGTTATTCCATATATTTGAAATTCGGAATTGTCAGTAATAATGAAAAATGTACTGAATTAAATCCAAAATAAATGTGCAAAATTAGAAAATAGCTTTGATAAAGTTAATATGAGTATTATTACTAATCTATTATCAATATATAATATGATAATTATTAATAATTTATTAACATTATATATTATAATTATTATAAATTTTACATATATTATTTTATTATTTATATTATTATATTATTCTATTAAATTATTTATATTATTATTATTATTATTAATATTATTATTATAATTTATATAATTATATTATTTATAATATTTTTTATATATATTATTATTATTATATTATTATTATTGAAGATTAATTGTAAAAAATATATATAAAAAATGAATTAAATAATAATATATTATTAATTAATGTATATTTTAATATATCACATTATTATATTTTATGTAGTTATGTCAAATATAGTTATTATAACAGTAATTAATTACAGTATAATAACTGATTAATTAAAATAATGATATAATTGATTATAAAACGTTATTATTGTTATTATAGTGTATATATTTTTATTGTAGTGTTATAGTATAGATGTGAAAAATATATTATAACTGCTAATTGCTTAATAATGATATAATTAGAATAATGTGATAATAATAAATAATGATGATAAGATGATAAAAGGATAATGAATAATGCTGATGATAACGATTAAGTAATGATGATATCATAAAATTTATGATGATAATAAAGGAATTGTGTCCATATATAAAAAAAAGGTAAAAGAAAAAATCCCAAAAGTCGAAAAAGCAAAATAGCTA
>NW_023656543.1:0-3418 GCF_015228065.2 Penaeus monodon | reverse complement strand
CTACTTTCCCCCCCCCCTCTTTTTCCTTTCTTACCTTCCCTTTCATCCTACACATTTTTTTGTTTCCTTTATTGATGTTTTTTTCTTGCTTTAAAGGTGTCAACACCTATTTTTTTCTTTTCTTCTCCCCCCATCATCAAATCCCCTGTTTTTTTCCCTCGAGTAGCGCCTACGACTCGCCAAAGGATTTTAGTATGCACATGTCCTCGGGGGCGACATATTTAGAGTGCATGGTGTTTATCTTCCCAATCTCTTGAGGTAATATATGCTATTTAAATAAACTTTCGAGAAAATATTATTATGTCCCTAAAATTTATTATGCGGAACAAGAATATGCATTTTTAACACTTCGTGTTTAAATTTGCAGAAAGTAAACACATCAGAGAGGGCTGGGGAGGGGGGGGGGGGAAAGGGGGTGGGGGTTTGGGATGCAACGTAAGCAAAAAACCCAAATGTGATATTGCAAAGCCACCATGAAAGGGGAAAAGGAAAAGAATGTCAGTAAAAAAGGTACAAGTTTTTTTCCCAATTTTTTGTCCATTTTTTATTCTCGCTTCTTTTTTTTTTTTTTTTTTGCGTTTCAAGGCCGACAATTTTTTCGGAAAACATTTAGGAAAAAAAAAAAGAAAAAAAAAAAAAAAAAAAAACCCACACTTTTTTTTTTAAAAAATTTTAAAACTGGATATTAATTCCAGTACAAATAAAGGGAGCTGTTTTTATCGAATACTTTAATCTGGATATAAAAACTCCTTTTCAAATAAAATTTTTCTGTATTTTGTCAGTTTTTTTGAAAAATGACTGACAACTATGCACTAACGGGTTTTGCGACTTTTAATATGGTTACAACAACGCGTGATAATGATATAAATAAATACTATGATAATATTAACGTAATATGATAACTAATAAAAACCCCAATAGTAAGAGAAAATTTATGAAATGATAAAGATTGCAGTAACAATAAGCTTATAAAAATCCAAACAATGAAAAATAATAGCAATAAGAAAAAATTTTGAAAAAAATTATTAAATAATAATATTTATAATCTAATTAATAATAACAATAATGATGGCCTAATAATAATGATAATACAAATAATAAAACAATTTTGATAACAATAATAATCTATTTAATAATAAAAACGAAAGAATAACAATAAATATAATAATATAATAATTATATGAATGATGCTACTACACTCCCACTCTACTAAAGAAATAATAATAAACAATGTAATAATAATTTGATATTGATTTAATAAAGATAATGACGATAAAATTTTAAAATTATAAAAAATAATGAAATTTAAAGATGATGATGTATAATGATGTATGTAAAATAATAAAAATAATAATAAAAATGATAAAATAAAAATAAAAATAATAAAAAAAAAACAATAAAAATGATAATAATAATAATAATAATTAATAATAATAATAAAAATAATAAAATAATAATAATGATATAATAGTGATAATAAAAATAATAATAATAATAAAATAGTAATAATAATAATAATAAAAATTTAAGAATATGATAATAAAAATAATGATGGGGACAATAATAATGTTTAAAGATAAAAATAATAAAAATCATAACACTGGGCAACAACAAAAAAAAAAAAAAAAAAAAATTAAATGATTTTAGACAATTTGGGTGCGTGAATCCAAAAAAAAACATTGGTTTTTCTAATCAGGTCAAAATTTTTGTTTTATTTCCAAATATTTCTTTTACGGTTTTGTTCATACATAAGGGTATTAGCATTTTCTTTGGCGGGTTTTACGAAAATTTTTCGTTGGACCGCACATTTTTTGCTAAAAAATTTTTTTCCCTTTTTCAGATGAATGATAGGGTTTTCGTCCAAAAGGGTCTTGCAAAAAAAGGGGAGTATCTGCTACATCTCGGCGAAACACGTTTTCCTAAAAGGGAACCACACAAGTTTCGAAAGCGGCTTATCATGCTTATTTGGCATGAAATTTGGTATAGGACAAAGCTTGGGCGCCTCCATGGTCTGCAAAAAATCACCGATACTACGTCGTGGACCCGGGAAAAGAAGGAGGGGCTGAGTTTGGAATTCCTATGGTTTGGAGAGAGCGAAAAACCTGCATGAATGTTATTCTGCGCTATTAATTTACGGGTCAACGAAAGAACCAGAGCAGCCTAAGTTCCTGATCTAAATTTAGCACGTCGTCCTTACCTCACTGTGATAAAATTTCCCATCCCTGCACAGCAGAATTTCCTGATTAAAGTGAGAAGAATAGTTCCCAAGTTTTGAAAAGAAGTTTTTAGCGATGACCCGATGAAAATCCGCACCCCTTTTCCAGAAGGGTGTCCGTGCCCTAAAACTTCCAAAGTAATCCCCCCCGAATTTTTGGCATCAAGATGAAAGAAAAAACCCTTTTTCTGACAGTACTCGCACATTTTACCGCAACAGACTCAAAAAACCCTTCGTTTTTTTTTGAAGAAAAGATTGGGTTACTGTACAGAGTTCACACCCTTTTGCCAATTTGGGTTTTCCACATACCAAACCGTAGAATGGAGTGTTTTTTGACAGCAGCAAGAGATCGCTGAAAGCCGTTCGGTACAAAACGGCAACATTTTGCCTCTAAATGGGCTCACTCGAATCCTAAAGGTGAAGTATAAGCGGTAAAGTATCTGCGGAAAAAATTCTTTATTGTCACGGTGGATGATCTGTTTGACCTAAAGATGGGAACTTTTTTTGGGACAGCAGTCTGGTTTTAAAGTACCCGTACTTTTGTGCTGGGGGTTTGGGACCCAGCTCAGCATTACAGAAAAAGGAGTGGTCCTCCGGGGGAATTGGGGCCTAGCAATCAAAAACGTATAAAAGCCCCCTGGTGGACAGGGGGAAAACCCCCCCCCCCCCTTTCCTTCCCACCCCCCCCCAAATTGCTGGCTTATAAGCGTTTTAAAAAAAAGAAAAGGATGGGTTTACCCCTTTTGGCCCTCTTTCCCCGGGGTACCGGGAGAAAAAAAGTCCTTTTTAAAACTCAATACAAATCATGAACGGTTTAAACCCTAATTTGAAGGGAACTGGAACGCGGCATAAAGAACCCGGGAAAAAAAGGCCCAAAGGAATGCCCCAAAAGCACCCTTTAAAAACCCATTCAAAATGAGTCAAAATGTACCATTTCCCCCAAGGGTTTTTTTCAAAGGGAAAGAGCGGGAAGGGGAAAGGGCAAAGAAAGAGGGGAGGGCCAATATGGGGCTGGGGGAGCATTGGGGTTTCTTTTGGTTTAAAGAAAACCCCCCACACATGAGGGGTCAAAGAAAACAATTTTACCCCGTTTAAAAGGCCCTTTTTTCATTTTTTTTATTCCTGTTATGATCCTTTTCCCCGAACGGGTTTTTCCCTTTATTGTTATGTAAAAGTTACCAAATTTTTCAAAGTTGTAACAAA
>NW_023656541.1:0-3422 GCF_015228065.2 Penaeus monodon | reverse complement strand
TTTGGTTCTGTGGCATCACCTCTACAACTTTTGCTCGTGGGTCTGCAGCTCAAAAAAAAAGGGGGCGATCAGAGTCCCACGTACTACGGCCTATTCGATTAATCTGCCCGCCAGACAAAAGTCGGGAGCGGGCGAAAAAAACAAACATGGCGGACGCTTATCATCTGGTTCTGTTTTTACTATTTGTTAATTTGCTACATTACTCTGATAGAATTTATTTTGCTGGTTACAATAAAATCTCAAAATTGTACAATCAACATAAATATGAGCGCAAATAAAAGTTTAAAAATACGATACACGAAAGGTTAAAATCATGAACTAAAACACAGAAATACAGACACACAGAAATAAAACAATTAAGGACATTAAAAACTAACACCTAAGCCAACTAAAACTCAATAAAACAGTATATAAACAATAATTGTTAAAGAAAAGGGGTATTTTCAAGCCAGCCTTCCTTGGAGAGGCGTGCTTGGCCAAGAGATGGCGCTCCACAAAAAAGGGGTAACCCACTTAAAATTGTTCAGATCACTACACTTGCACTTTTACTTCTTGCGCCTTCAGTTCTGCTTGCTTCCACGCTCTTTCTTCCCTTCCCTTCTCCCGCTCGTATTGAATTCCCTTCTTAATAAATTGGGTAAGGTCAGCTCCGGTTAAGTCGATGCCTCTCCCAATTTGATGCAACTTCTCGGTCTCCATTTTGCTAAAATATTTTACACATGCACTCGCAGTCGTCCCTGTTCGGGCGCTAAAATGTTAAATGGTTCTTGGTCTTATTTGTGAGACGACTATGTGAAGCATGAGAATGTAACAATTTTAGCAGGGATGGAGATAAACACCGAAACTTAATGTTTGATTTTTTATTGTCTTTTTCCACGGTCACTAAACTAGTCCCGAGATCTGTCTCCCAAGCGGTTGCCGCAGACTCGGCATGCGAGGTGTCGGGTGGTTGCGGGGCGATCTTGAATCGGGCGGCAGCCGTTACTCTTGTCACCGGCGTGAAGGCAGGAGTTGAAGGGGCTGAGGAATGCGCCGCCTCTCCGACGTCACCTCGCTTACGTCACAAACATTCTCAGAACAAAGATATTAAATTTCAAAATACTAATATATTAATTATTACCATCCATTAATATACATTTCTTTCACCACCCCCTCTTTAGCTGTTTCGTTTATATAATTATATAAAATACAAATTAACCAGTTGTCTAAGAAGTACTTTGTTTCTCCGCCCAGCCATACGCGTAGTTGCGTATAGTTCCCTTCTTTCAGTTCTTTCGTTTTATTTCAAAAATTATCATCCGTGAATAGTTAATAAATAAAGTGTTTCTGTTATTACTTTATATTGGAATATATTTACAATATATATATATATATATATATATACATATATATATATATATATATATATATAATATATATATATTGTATATACATATATATATATATATATATATATATATATATATATATATATATATATATATATATATATATATATATATATATATATATATATATACTATATATATATATATATATATATATATCATATATATACAACACACATATATATATTATGCATATATATATATATATATTATATAGTATATATATATATATAATAACTATATAATGATATATATATATTTATACATATATATATATATATAATATATATATATATGTATGTATATGTATATATATATTTTATATATAATATATATTATATATCATATGATATATATATATATATATATTATATATATATATATATAATATATAAATATATATATTATATATATATATATATATATATATGTATATACATATATATATATATATAATATTATATATATATATAAGTATATATATATATATATATATATGTGTGTGTGTGTGTGTGTGTGTGTGTGTGTGTGTGTGTCTGTGTGTGTGTGTCTTTTAAACGGTAGATTCATGTTCAAAGCCGCCGTGGTCACAGCATGATACTTAATTGTGTACATATGTGTGTATGTATATATATTTTATATATAAAATTAATATATATATATATATATTATATATATATATATATAAAATTTAATTTACATATATATGTATATATATATTTTATATATATATATATTATATATATATATATATATGTATGTTTTTAAGTATACATATATAGATAAATAGATAGACATAGATATACATATTTATATAAATAAATAAATATATATATATAATATATGTAATATAAATAAATATATATATATATATATATATATATATATATATATATATATATATATGTATATATGTGTATGTATATTATATACATACATACATATATATATATTATATTTTAATATATAATAATATATATATATATATATTATATAAACACGCACACACCCACACACCCCACACACCCACACACACACACCCACACACACACATATAAACATATATATATACATACATATATTATATATATATATATATATACATATATGTAAATATTTTATATATATATTATATTATATATATATATATGTAATATATATTATGTATATATGCATTTTTAAAATATATATATATATATTATATAATAATATATAAAATATATATAAAATATAATATTATATTTATATATATATATGTATGTATGTTTAAAAATTTATATATATATATATATATAAAAATATATTATATAATATTTTTTATATATATAATATATATATATATTTAATTTTATATATATATATATTATATATATATGCATATATATATTTCTACACACACCACACACACAACACACAACAACACACATATTTATATATATATATATATATATATATATATATATATTTATATATATATATATATATATAAACCGTATTCATATTGACAAATGTAGATAAGGTATGAATGAAAATGAATATCTTCACAATACAAGAGATGTATTTGACCGGTTTCGACTGCGTCTTCGTCAGAAATACATACATTAGAGAAATTACATCTCTTGTATTGTGAAGATATTCATTCTCATTCATACCTTATCTACATTTGTCAATATGAATACGGTTCATCCTACTCACGGCATGAATGGCGAATGGGTTCCCCCTCCCCGGGATTTTTTCACAAGACGCAAGATCCAGAGTGTCAAGAATCGGCGTTGGTTCCTGATGGACTGCTTGGCTGGGGCAATTTTTTGCCACATTCAGCTCCGAGCCAGTTGAAATCCGGCGAGCATCCGTTCCCAGATAGTGCTCGGGCCTTCCTTGTGGAGGCCATTAGGACCCTGCAACACCGAATCGCGAACTCCGGGATGAACTCGGGGGAGAACACTTCCCCCATGAGCGGGTCCTCCAATTCAGCAGGGGGCCGGGCAAAACGAGTCAAACATAAGAGAAATTACGACGTATATCCCGGGGGGA
>NW_023656540.1:23853-28750 GCF_015228065.2 Penaeus monodon | reverse complement strand
ACAACACTTGTGGGGCATAATCGTATTATAAATGGCAATAAATAGACAAAATTGAAATTTACGGTCATTTTAAATTTCTCTTTTTACGGGAGACGCGACCCATGCCGAATAATCACAAAAATTGAACCCGGGAAAAAGAACACAAATTGTTAGATGAACAAAAAAATACACATTTAGGCCAATTTGAAATTTTAATTTTCTTCTTTTATTCGGCTACACCAATTCGACAGACTAGACTGACGTTGCATTAGGTTTAGAAATCAAAGCTCCCTTTTTTAACAGAAGATGGTGCAGTAAAGGTCCACCTCATTTAAGTTCTAATATATTTAATTATAGTTAATAACCTCGGAATTATCAAAACCCTATCGTTTTAGTGTTTTGTTTATATATTCCTATTATTTTGTAGTATCTATTGAACTGCCTTGGGTTGAGCAAAGTTTTTCTTAACCGTAAACAAGCAATTAACGGCTAAAATCTTGCTCGCAATTTGTAGAATTATTCGTTATTTTTTGAGTAGAATAAAACTCCTGTACATGCTA
Source organism: Penaeus monodon (assembly GCF_015228065.2). Classification (NCBI taxonomy): domain Eukaryota; kingdom Metazoa; phylum Arthropoda; class Malacostraca; order Decapoda; family Penaeidae; genus Penaeus; species Penaeus monodon. The sequence continues at coordinate 28,211 of NW_023656540.1, read as the reverse complement.
AACACTAAAATGGGTAGTTTGCTGCAATGGAAACTGTCATGTATCGTGTTGACAAGTTTAGTTAAAAACCTCTTGGGGCCGATAACAACAATCGAAAATCAGAACTGCAATAGATCGGTATAGTAAAAAGAAAAAAAAAATTGCAGATAGACAGCCTAGTTACAATTAGCGAAAGCCAAACCGATGAAAAAATATTTAAACAATAAACGGTTAAAAAATACCCTGTAATACCCATATCTTTTGGTAATAATATCAGTGTCAGTGTGTTTGCATGTAAAAACTTTTCTTTGGGGGATGGCCGTGTAAATATTTTTGATGTGGATCTTATTTTGTGCCATTATGATGCGATTCTATATGCTAAAATAAAAATCATTTTCCAGCTGATATCCGCTGATCGTATGGTAATGGTGTGTGTGTTTGTGAATACATACATACATATATGTGTATATATATTATATATATACTATATACATACGTATGTATGTAGTATATATATGTAATATATGTATGTAAAATCTACACACATGTACTTATGTTACCTAAACCACGTGTGTAGCATATATATACACATACAAATATATACATATGTATGTGTGCTTGCTTTTGTGTTTACATATATACTATGAAGATAAATAAAATATATATATATAATATATATATATATATATATATATATATATATTTTAATATAAAATATATATACATATATACATATATTTACAAGTATATTCATACTTGCAGATATTTATGTATAATATATGCATACAACCGTACAGACGTCTAATGTTTTACGGTGAAACCCTGTGACTGTAACGGGTATTCCCTTGTTTTTGATGTGTTGCTTTGTATCTACGGGTTTGGGAAATTATGTTTCAGTGCACTTGCCTGACCCTATTTGTGTATATCTGATGATAATAAGCACTGGCATATAAATATAGCGTAAAAGTATTCATGAAAAAGAAAAACCCTGGGTTCTCGTAACAAAGAGTGTGACCAAAAAAGTGAATTACGATCTATTTGCGGACACCACATACGTTTTCTTCAAGTAAGTATAACACAGTATTAGTTATCGTTGATTTTGTTGTGGGAAATATGAAAATAGATTTCCTGGAAGTGTTTTTTTATCGAAATGGTAAAACCTATGGAGGTGAGGTGACTTTTTCCCCTTTCGGGTAAACACAAGTATCAGTAATAGCTGTAAAACTTACTGAAACGAAAACGCTTAATAATTTAAAGATCTTTTGTATAGCAGCTAAAACAGAAAGATTCATATTACTGGAAGAGTAATAAGAACAGATTAAAACAAAATAAATGCATACGCTGGATGTGCGATAACAGGTAAGTATAATCAATCCTCTTCAGTTTGTTTATAGATGAATGTAGTTACGTTTGATATAGAAAATAGTGCCCTATACTTTATATTTTAAGTACTGACTTTCTATCGTTATTTACTTTCCAAATATGTCAGACGAAATATCTGGGGAAACAGCGAGGTTTGGCCCCCGTGATCTGTAATATAGGGGGTGGATTTTCCTGCATATTTTGAACTCGCCGAAACAAAGGCAAAATTAAATTTTGACAAATACATCATATTGCTAAAATTTTCATTCCATCGTACGCTGGTATGCCTTGTCCTCCTCAGGAACAATCATGTTTGTGCAGGTAACTTCCCCATTCACAGTATAGTTTTAGGCATTACGAAGTAATTCCATAAACAAAACCCTTTTTGAGGTTATGTGTGGTTAAGTACGCCATGTGGTTTAAACTCGATAAAAATGATTAGCTGAATATTGTCCATATTTGGAAGTGCTCATGAAAGAACCTACCCCCAACTAAAAGTTCATACTAAGTGGGAACGGGAAGTGTTGCGGAGGAAACTGAGACTTTACATAAAAACTCATCTCTGTCCCGGGAATGACACAAGAATGTTAACAACGATGGATTGGGATTTATTGCAGGCATAACTATCCACATTATATTCATTATCGTTGTTCTTTATAAAATTAAAAACAACACTAAAAAAATAAACCCCAAAAAAATAAGAATACTTTTTCTCTAATTTCCCCCTCTGGAGTTATAACTGACATGCTATTATGTTTTGCGTTAGAAGAAATGTGTATGAAAATAATGCCAAGATTCTAAATAAGATGTTCCAAAACTAGAGTTACTCCATACATACGCACATACACATCGATGAGGCATCCCATGTATTCACTGTAGCCTAATACGGTTTGCCTTTTGTTAAAGTTTAAAAATGATCATAACGAGCATATTATCTATTTACTGAATCAGTGTTTCCATCAGACGAGAAGTCATTTTTTTAGTTCTTAAACCTATCAAGATTATACATGCGAATTTTTGCCAATTTTATCTACACCTACAGACGCTCATTGACAAATAGAAAAAAAAAACATGAATGATAAATAAATGCAGAGAACGAGCTTCCCATTTCATTAGAATGAACAAGATTTTTTTTTTTTTTTTTCAAGATATCAGATATCTCACAGCACATGTATGGGAGTTGGTTCTTAGGCCGCTTTTACACCAAAGTGACACATTGCACGTGGGAAGTGGAATGTGGCAAGTGGCAAATGGCACGTGGCACGGTGATTTCAGGTTTCATGTGTCACTCGGTTCACAGGATGGCATCAATGGAGGTTGACGATGTTATTGTCTTCACTAATATTGTGACAATCATCTATCTGTCACTTGAAGGGATAAAGTGGATAACTTTGGGGCAGAATGTGAGGCAACCTTGTTCCAATACGCTGAAAATTCTTGTAAGAAAAATATTTTGATAACTCCACCACTGAGATAGATAATGTATCATACAAAACATTTGTATTTCCCACAGTTTGTACAAAAGTCATGTTGATTGGTTCATTGCCTGGAAGAGGCCTAGTTGTGCACGAGAGCAGGCACACATCGCATTGTTTCCTCCTACAAGACCACGTGTAGTTACCCTTTCAACCAAAAGCTCCTCACTGGGCGAGCGAAGCCTTGTGCCAATTGTGTTTGCGGAATCTTTCGAAACACTTCAAAACTCCCCTATTTATGTCATAAATTCAAAAGTTTTCTTTATATTGATATATGACATTAGCATTTTATATTAATTTAACCAATAAAAAACGGCAAGATCAATCATGGAGTGGCACGCAGATCGCACGTGGCAAATGCAATTTACCACGCCACTTCTGTGTGAATGATTTCATATGTTTCCGTATTTGCGTGCCACGTAGCATGTGCCTTGGTGTGAAAGCGGCCTTAGACTTTTGACTTTGGAACCACCCAGCTAGTAGTTGCTCGAGCTGAAAACAAACAAACATGTATTTTCTCGTCAACTGTTCGAATGTGGATTTGTGTCATCAGAGCGCCAGGACCTGAGGAATAATAATAGCGAAAATTATGATAACGGAAATGAATTATACCTCCTGTATTGTAACTCATCAATAAGTATTCACACACACACACACGCACACACACACACACACACACACACACACACACACACACACACACAAACACTGATAAAGCATCTATATATCCACTGCAGCCCAACTGTAATCTTGCATTCAGTTAATGTTCTATAATGAATATAATGTAACATGCTTTATGCTTATTGTTATTTTCTATTTATAAAGGTCTCGGCGATTTTGCAGAGATTTTACGATTAATTTGATTTAGTTACCAAACCAAGATATCTATAGCATGAAGAGTTTTCATGTTTCAAGAAATAAGCAGCTATAAGTGATATTTCTATTGAAAGAGTGAGGAAATGTCGCCTTACCTCCATGGAAGTTGTTTTTTCGATGAATGAACAATTCCAGGAAATCGCATTTGAAAACTCTCCCTCTACAAAGTCAACAATAAGTAATACTGCATGTTTCGTTATTATTTGCTTCACGAAAACGAAAGATCAGATGGCTTACGTAGTTCCACAAAATAAAAACCAATTAAATAATTGGTTATTTTTATTCTACCAATCACAGTCTTTGTTACAAACATCATAAAAATAGTATTTATGCTAAGTTTACATGAAAGTGGTTGCCAGATGTACAAAAGTGAGACTCAGCAGGTCTACTGAAATATAATTTCGAACTGTACGTTATAGTATTTCCATTATGGCCTCGTTTTTTTTTTACTTCATCTCTAGTTATAACCCTGATATTGTTTTACATTTAGTTATACCTCCCGCTTTCCAGTGTCTTTCTAAATTTTTCTCGTTTCTTTTGTGGGCCCGAAGGGGGAAAATTTTTTTCTTTTCTCTTCTCCCTCATTCCTCTCTCTCATTCTCTCTCCTCATTTCTCTCTCTTTTTTTCCCCAAATTCTCTCTTCTCATTCTCTCTCTCCCTTTTTT
>NW_023656540.1:20000-23753 GCF_015228065.2 Penaeus monodon | reverse complement strand
GTGTATATATTATATATATATATATATTTATAAATATATATATATATATTATAAAAATATATATTATATAGTGCGTGGGGTGTGTGGTTGTGTGTGTGTGTGTGTGTGTGTGTGTGTGGGTGTGTGTGTGTTTTTTTTCGCATTTTATTTACCTTGTAATAAATAACAGTACCCAACACAACACACCCACAACACACAAAACCACACACACAACACACAACACACACACACACACATACACACAACATATCGCACACAACAAAAATACACCAAACACACACCCCCACACAACGCAACACACCCCCAACAAGCCCCCAAAAACACCACACACACACAAAAACACCCACAACCCCACACACCCCCACACCCCCCCCACACATATTTTATATATTATAAAATTATAATATATATATTATATATATATATATGTTTATGTTGTATGTATATATATATTTATTATATATATATATTTTATAATTATATTTTATAATATATACATATATACTTTATCATAAACACACACACAAACACAACCCCCACACACAAACACACACACACACACACCCACACACCCCAACACATATATATATAATATATATATATATATATTATTAAATATATATATATATATAATTTAATAATATAATTATAAAAAATATATATTATATTTAAAATATATACATATATATATGTATTTTAGGGATTATATAATAATATATAATATATATATTATAATATATATAATAACAAATATATATATAAAATTTTAATATATATATATATTATATATTATAATATATTTATATATATATATATATATATATGTGTGTGTGTTTGTTGGTGTGTGTGGTGTGGTTTTTGTATAATTTAACTAGCTCCCATCTTATTCTATACCACGAACAAACCCCCTCTCTCTCTCTCTGTCTCTGTCTCTGTCCTCTCTCTCTCTCCCTCCCCTTCTCTCTCTCTCTCTCTCCCCATGTCTTATTTTTGTGAGCCGGAGGGTCATTTTGATTTTTGGGGTGTAAATAATTCGAATGCGGGGAGCTTTCTGAAACAAAAATTTGGTATTTTTTAAAAAAAAATTTTCTATTTTTCTTTTTTTTTAAAAGAGGTTTATAAAAAACATTTCTATTAATAATGTTCTGTAGCAAAACTTTTTGTTTTTTTTGAAACTAGGGCGCCATTAAATTAATATTTTAGATGAGTTTTGAACTTTGATTTTCAAAAGTTAAAGCAAGAGAACTAATGAAACTTAAACTTAATTTTTAAAGAGATCTACACATATCATGTTTGTGTTTGAGGTGTGTTGCGCGTATATAATATATATATATATATATATATATATATATATATATATATATATAATATATACATTACAATTTTAATCATATCATCATCATCGGGGGCTAACGGCGAGGGGGGGCGCGGCCCATCCCCCCTTTCGCTTCCAGCCAGAGGACCCCTCGGGGCGAGCTCCAGGCAGGCCCACGGCCCATCTTAACCCTCCGACGGGTCTCGCGAGCTGCCCAAGCCAGATCTCCTAGGCTCCCCGGGGCTCCTCCCCCAGGGTTGTCTCGCAGAGAGAAAACCTGATGGGCAGGGTCGTCCATAGGGAAGCGAGCTAGGGGGCCCATATACCCTGATTTGGCGATCCCGGATTATGCAAGTAACAGGCCCCATGCCAGTCTCAGGGTGTAACCGAGGTTTGGGACACGGGGTCCTGCCAACTGTACCCCATGATCTGGCAAAGGGGACTTTTACAGAAGGCATAAAGGCGAGACTCCAAAGGCGCGGGATAGCGTCCAGGTTTCGTTAAAAGTAAAACTGGAAGTATAAAGGGCCTTTTAAGACACCATTTGGGTCCTTCTGCATAGTCCCGACTCCCCAAACGTTCTTGTTGATCGAGTTCATGGCCCCTGTTCCCGCCCAAATGTTGCTGATTTCCCTGGCTGACAACCCAGAGATATGGACTACGCTCCCAAAGGTTGTAAATTTTTCTTACTTAAACGCCCGCCCAAGCAGGGATCGACTGAACGGGTTTCCCCCTAACAGGCCCCCAAAGCCCGAATCTTGGTTTTGGGTCCGGAGACCTCTAGGCCTAGGGGTTTTCCCTCTTTGCTAAATGCATCAAACCCGCCATAAGGCCCCAAAGGCTCAGATAGGATGGCAACACGTCGGCAAAGTAAAGGTCCAAACCCTTTAATTTGCCTAGTTTTGCTCCCACTAAATTTGGCTAGTACTCTGCCCATTATCCGCCCATACAAGTGTTAAAATGTTTGGGGAAGGGGACACCCCTTCCCTCCCCCCTGAATTAACAGGGAAGAAATTCGACAACCCCCACCACACTTTACAGCATTTCGTCCCATATAGAGGTTTGCATCAGGCCATAGTCGGGGTTGGGAATTTCCCCTGAGCCTCAGGACTCCCAGCGATTCCCATGCCCAAATCAAACCCTTTTTGAGGTCTGAGCGCGAGCCCCCACGCCAAAACTCACGACGGTTCCAAAATTACTCGAAGCGCTATATACGGTTTTTTGGGGATTTTCCCAGGAGTAAATCCAGACTGCTCCGGTCTCTGGTCCCTCAGTAGGTGTTGCGGATCCGTTTCAGAAGAATGTGGGCGGAACCTTCCCGGGTATGCGAGCAGTGTAAGCCATGGTAGTTGCTACGTCCCATCGACCCCCCTTTCCCTTCCAGAGAGGGATGACCACCCCCCTCAGCGGTCAGGGGAAGGGCCAACTCCAAAGGGCAGTCGGGACTGTTCAGGCCTGAGCCATAGGTTCACCCCCCGCCTTTAGCAGTTCAGCAGGGATATCACATATGCCTGCAGTTTTCCCCCCTTCACTTGGAAATCGCCATCCTAACCTCTGTTTGGGAGGAGGTTCTCGCTGATGGGGGGGGGCCGGCACAGGCACTGGAATCGCTTGCATCCAAGCTAACTTTTGGAGGGTCCACCTGGTACAACTGCTCAAAATACTCAGCCCCAAAGTTCACAACCCCAAAATATCTGAGATGATCCGTCCCTCCCTGTCGGACTGCAGTCACTGGGGAGGGCTTAGGGGTTTATTTTTTCCCGGGGTTGGTAGGCAGGGCGAAAGGGGCATTTACCCAAAAATGGCCTTCGATCTCCCCAGCAAGATTCCTGATGAACTGTTCTTGTCCCCTTCCAGCATGTCCCAGCCCTACGCACGATGGAAAGACGCAAGACTTGATTCCATTCGCCGAGCCCTTTCGACACGCTTAGTGGCCTTAAAGTCTCCAGGGGGATGGTATTCTGCCTTGTCCTTGGGTGACGCCAATGGGCTCCCGAGTGCTTCGAGTGTTACGCGCTTGAAGGGCTCCCACAGAGCAACTGGGGCCCTCGGGGGTTTTGGTTCTGTGAAACGGCAGAGATTGCCCGGGGGAACCCCCGGGCACACCCTCCTCCCTTAGTCTTCAGTGAAACCCTTAGGTGGGCCCCGGAGGGCGGGGTTTTTAAATTGGGCCCGAGGTAGCCACAAGAACCTTGGTCGGTCACAGAACTCGGGATCCGGGAAACCCCCAGTTTTTGGAGGATCCTCCATCGCGTGTAACAAAGAAGTGGCGATCTCCCTTTGGGCCCCATTTCCCGTATCGTGTACCAAATCCAGCGATGCGGGTTGGGCGCTGGTACCAAGCCCCGAGATCCTCATTTTCTGGGGGCCTAGCAAAGTCCCAGAGAAAGGGGGCTATTCTCGCTGCTGGGATCAGCTCCCGAGCCCTGGGGGCCGAA
>NW_023656540.1:0-15000 GCF_015228065.2 Penaeus monodon | reverse complement strand
AGTTTTCAAATGCGATTTCCTGGAATTGTTCATTCATCGAAAAAACAACTCCCATGGAGGTAAGGCGACATTTCCTCACTCTTTCAATAGAACTATCACTTATAGCTGCTTATTTCTTGAAACATGAAAACTCTTCATGCTTTAGATATCTTGGTTTGGTAACTAAATCAAATTAATCGTAAAATCTCTGCAAAATCGCCGAGACCTTTATAAATAGAAAATAACAATAAGCATAAAGCATGTTACATTATATTCATTATAGAACATTAACTGAATGCAAGATTACAGTTGGGCTGCAGTGGATATATAGATGCTTTATCAGTGTTTGTGTGTGTGTGTGTGTGTGTGTGTGTGTGTGTGTGTGTGTGTGTGTGTGTGTGTGTGTGTGTGTGTGTGTGTGTGTGTGTGCGTGTGTGTGTGTGTGTGTGTGTGTGAATACTTATTGATGAGTTACAATACAGGAGGTATAATTCATTTCCGTTATCATAATTTTCGCTGTTATTATTCCTCAGGTCCTGACGCTCTGATGACACAAATCCACATTCGAACAGTTGACGAGAAAATACATGTTTGTTTGTTTTCTGCTCGAGCAACTACTAGCTGGGTGGTTCCAAAGTCAGAAGTCTAAGGCCGCTTTCACACCAAGGCACATGCTACGTGGCACGCAAATACGGAAACATATGAAATCATTCACACAGAAGTGGCGTGGTAAATTGCATTTGCCACGTGCGATCTGCGTGCCACTCCATGATTGATCTTGCCGTTTTTTTATTGGTTAAATTAATATAAAATGCTAATGTCATATATTCAATATAAAGAAGAAAACTTTTGAATGTATGACATAAATAGGGGAGTTTTGAAGTGCTTCGAAAGATTCCGCAAACACAATTGGCACAAGGCTTCGCTTGCCCAGTGAGGAGCTTATGGGTTGAAAGGGTAACTACACGTGTGTTCTTGTAGGATGAAGCAATGCGCTGTGTGGGCCTGCTCTCGTCACAACTAGGCCTCTTCCAGCAATGACCAATGCCCATGGCTTTTGTGCAAACTGTGGGAATACAAAGGTGTTTTTGTATGATGCATTATCTATCTCGTTGGGCGTTATCAAAATATTTTTCTGTACAAGAAGTTTTCAGTCGTATTTGGGAAAAACAAGGTTGCCGTCACATTCTGCCCCAAATTTATCCACTTTAATTCCTCGGTTCAGAGTGACAGTGTAGCTGATTGTCACAGGATATTAGTGAAGATCAATAACAGTCGTCACCTCCATTAGTGAGTTGCCATCGCCTGTGAACGAGGTGGAGCACATGAAACCTGTAGAATAGCGCGTGCCACGGCCATTTGCCACTTGGCCGGACATTCCACTTCCCACGTGCAATTGTACTTTGGTGTAAAAGCGTGCGCTAGAGAAGACCAACTCCCTACATAGTGCATGTGGGAGATATCTGATATCTTGAAAAAAAAAAAGAAGAATCTTTGTTCATTCTATGAAATGGGAAGGACTCGGTTCTCTGGCATTATATGTGAATAGCAGTTAGTTCGAGAGTATGTTTTTACGTATGTTGTCGATATGAAGTCAGTACACGTGCGTAGGTGTGAGTAATAAGGAGTTTATGGCGTTAAAGTCACGATATGCGACGTGATGTGATAGAATCGGTTTGATGGCAGGTTTTAAGAACTATAAAAAGAATGACTATGCATGCGTCTGATGGAAACACTGATTCAGTAGAATAGATAATTATGCAGTCGTGTTATGAATCATGTGTATGATGAGAGAACTCTTTAGGAGTACAAAAGGCGATAAATGAGCCGTATTGAGGCTAGGCAAGTGAATACATCGGATGCCTCAATCGATGTGTACGATGCGATATGTAGAGAGAGATAACTCAGAAGATGTTTAGGAACATCATGAGTGTAGAAGAACCCCAACCATATGGCAGTATTATACGTTACATGTACGACATTATCTTCTACCAGCAAAACATCAATGTGCATGTCTAGTTACACTGCCAGGGGGAAATTAGAGAAGAAAGTATCTGTAAGTTATTTTGGGTTTATATTTACTTTTTATGTTGTATTTAATTTTGATAAGAAACAAGCGATAATGAATATATGTGGATATGTTATGCCTGCAATAAATGCAATCCATCGTTGTTAACATTCTTGTGTCATTCCTGTTGGCGACAGAGATGAGCGGATAGTTTATGAGATAAAGTCTCAGTTTCCTAACCCGCCCAAAAAAAAAAAACACTTCGGCCGTTTCCCACTTTAGTATGAACTTTTAGTTTGGTGGTAGGTCTTTCATGAGCCACTTCCAATATGGATCAATATTTCAGACTAGAGTCATTTTTTATCGAGTTTAAACCACATGGCGTACTTAGACCACAAGAGAAGAGCATAAGCCGTCTAATGTGGATTTTCGTATTATGGACATGTACTCAGTACCTGCCCTATACTATAACTGTGAGAGGAAGTTACGGTTTGCTGCACAAACAGATGATTGTTCCTGGAGAGCCGACAAAAGGGCATACCAGGGTATAACGTGGAATGAAAATTTCTAGCATATGATGTATTGTTGTCAGAGGAATTTAATTTTGCCTTTGTTTCGGGCTAGTTCACGGCAATATGCAGGAAGATCGCCCCGCATATATGATACATATCTCCGTCGCCAAACCTCGCTGTTTCCTTTAACTGAATATTATTTCGTCTGACGATATTTGGAAAGTACATAACGATAGAAAGTCCGTGTACTTAAAATATAAGTATGTAGGGCACCTAATTATCTATATCACAACGATAGCTACATTCAGTGAACTATAAACAAACTGAAAATAAGGATTGATTATACGTTACCTGTTTCGCACATCCAAGACGTATGCATTGTCATTTTTTTATTAAAAACGTATCTCATATACTCTTACCCGTAATATGATCTATTCTGATTTTGGTAGCTGCTATAACGTAGATCTTTAAATTATAAGCTTATTTATCGTTCAATAAGTATACAGCTAGTACTGATACTTGTGTTGACATAAAGATGGGGACTATACACCTCAGTACCCATACAGAAGAAAAGAGAAAGATAGTCTTACCATATATACGATTAATCACGCACGTTCACGGAATCATATTGAACGAAATACCACAACAAAGTCAACGATAACATAATACTTGTTATACTTACATAAATACTACATAAAAACGTATGTGGTGTCCGCGAAATAGATCGTGAATCACTGATTGGCAAAAAAAAATACTACTTATGTATACGAAGAACCCAGGAGATTTTCTTATTCATAATAATATCTATTTACGCTATATTTATAATGCCAGTGAGGTTTATTATCATCATCATATACACAAATAGGATCAGGCAAGTGCACTGAAACATAATTCCGAAACTGTAGTATACAAAGCAAACACATCAAAAACAAGGAAGACATACCCCGTTACAGTCACAGGGATTACACCGTAAAACATTAGAACGGCTGTAACGGTTGTAGTGTCATATAATTATACTAGAGATACTGCAAGTGGTATGATAGGTATACTTGTAAATAGTATGTATATAATGTTATACTATAATCATTATATAATATATATATGATATAGGAGTATAGGTATATATATATATATAATAATAATATAGATATGTATACTTCATATGTATAGATAATGGATGGGTGCTTACACGTGCAGGTGATGTGGAACTATGTGTGTAGCTAGATCGAGATGATTTAAAGTGCAGTTGCATGCCTTCCCGCTTGCAGCTATCCACCCCCGGGCTAGCCCAGTGCTGAAAAAGGTCGACAGACTTCATAGCATTAAGTCTCCCCTGCAGTCACAGCCCTGCTCATAAGACACGTCTGCAGTGGCACAAAATCCTACGCGTGGCCTACACCATGAAAGGGCTAACGAGGGATATCCCCAAGAATGCAGTCCCAGGCTAAATCGGTACTATGGTATCTACGAGAGCAGAGGCCTTAGACGGACGCCGAACAGAGGTATGATGGTGACAAGGAGGTTATGGCACACCAAGGGGGGGGGCGCGGCGTGGTGGTGCAAACACGCGGCTGCCGCTTGCGCTGTGACCGAACAAATCCTGCACACCTAAACCACAAGACCTGGGTATAATGGGGACGGCTCGGGGGAGGTGGATCCTTGCCACATCCTAAACTGGCCTCGCCCCCAGAATGCAGACCCTCATGGCAACGTCCCATTAGAAATGTAGAAATAGCTGGCGGGAGGGGATGTTGGTGCCGATCCGCGCGCACCGCAGGCTAAGTAAGCGGGCTGGTATGGTCACCACGCGGGAGGAGCAAAATGTCGATGGGCGACAGGATTGACGAGTTAACACTACGTACCCATCCTGACAGCACCCGGAATGGCGAGCCAACCCACCATGAAGCTGTTGTGGGGGAAAGTCAACCATCGTGAACAAAAAAAAACCCACAGGTGGAATAGATGCACACATCCCAACAGCCAATCGTACATGACACCCCTTTATTTGGGCTGTGTTGGACGTGGGGGCGGCAGAGGTGGCGGTGCCACCCACGTAGTGACCGTGCCCGAGGCCTCTAACACTCAGGCGATAGCTTTCACAAAAGCCAAAGAATAGAAGGAAAGAAGCAGCAATATGGCACATGCAAACATGTCCTCTGCGGGACAGGGTTGAGGTCGGGTGTGACCAGGAAAAATCATGCTAATCGCGGGAATTAGTGCAAAGTCGACTGGGCAGTTGGAGGGTGATCTGACACTCGAGTAACAGAGGTGAGAAGACACATGGTTGCGGCACGATCGTGATGGGTGGTTACACCTACTACTGTGGGCCCGCAGCAGTAGGTCACCACCAAAAGAGAAAATCCAGGTGTGTAGCCATAGCCATACATACCATCGACTGTCAGCCCCGCGGATATCGAGGTGACAACCGGTTGAGAGCGTATCATGGACATTGAGACTGTGAAGCATTGACTTATTGGATTCTTGGCATCATATTGTGTGTACGCTCCTGAACGACATGTACATAAAACCGATTGTGAAAGAGGCGTTCGAGCGCCACGTATCGCATCTGTGGCAGACGAATTGCCCCCGGCGAGACATTCACCCATTGTATGTCTGGGCGATTCAAATGACGGTATCCGGCTATGTGAGACCAGAAGCTTGCATACGAGATGTCTGTACGGCTAATACCCATAGGACTCAGGGTGACTATGATCCCAGCAGCGAGAATAGCCTCCTTCTCCGGGACTATGGGGGATGCGTGAGACATCCACAGACAATGAGGTATGACTAACATATGGACGCCTTGGATGACCAAGCGCTCCGAACTCACGCATACGACATGACATTGGTAACAAAAGCGATATGGGTAATGTGGCCAGGAGATTGACACCATATACTTTGTCAGCACGGCGAGGAGTCGGATCGCTTCCAGAACGTAGCAGGGTTTTACCGGAGTGTGAGAACAAATATCTGTGAGACCGTGACCATAAGCTGACTTGATGGCTACCCTGCAGGTTCACACATTCAAAACTACCCCGTGCCTCCAGTGGCCACACGTAGAAAGGTTTGGTACACTTGGACAGACTAGGGAGGAGGGTGTGACACCGTGGGTTTAGACCACGGCAGTCTACTAGTGAAACCGACTCACAGAAACACCCGCAACCAGTGACGGACCCAAGTGGCTCTGTGGTCAAGTCACATATCAAGACATGACAGTACACAATCAGTAAAGACAGACTCAGGAGATCGCTTGGCGTGCGCCCAAAGGACAGGCAGAATACCATTCTCGTGCTAGGAGACATTCGAGGCCGACGTGAAGATAGTGTCGCAAGGCTGTGCGGCTGATGGGCATCAAGTCTTGCGTGCGTTCCAGTGGTGCGTAGGCTCGACACTGCTCGAGAGAGGGGACAAGTCAGACAGTTCATCAGGAATCTTGCTGAGGAGGAATTTCGACAGGCCATTGTCTGTTGAGAAAAAAATAGACCTTCGCCCTGCGCTACAGCAAGCCCTATGAAAACTATAAAAAAAGACACCTCAGCCACTCCTCACAAGGTATGACTAGCATGTCCGATCAGCTGATGGACGGATCATCTCAGATCATGTTGGGGTATCGTGTGAACAGTTTGGGCTGAGTAATTATGGAACAGAATAATTACTCACGATGAACACCTCACACACAGTTGCGTTGGATGCAGACGATAAGATCTCAGTTGCCTGTGCTGTGGAAACCCAACAACCACCCATCACACGAGGAAGCGCTCACTACCGACTACAGGGAGGTTAGGCATGTAATGCGATTATGCCGAAGGCTGAAAGGTGGGATGGTGAGCATGCAGGACATTGTGATATCCCTGCTGAAGAGCGTGCTGATACACGAACCTGGGGGTAAACCGCTGGCTGCGAGATGGGCGCGATGATACAGGTCCTGACTGCCCGTTTGGCATCATGGTAACCAATACCACCCTGACCTGCTGTGGGGGGCATGTCATCCATCTCATGGAAGGGAAAAGGGGATCGGAGTGGGACGCGTGAGAGCAACTACCTAAAGCTGATACATTACACTGCTCAGGCAGTGCGCAGGGCAGAGGGTTGCTCAGCACCACTGTTCTTCTGAAAAAAGGACGAGCCGGCGACCGACCTGACTGAGGCAGCGGCAGAGTGGCCGAGCAGCTGGAATTTACACATGCGCTTGGGAAGGTGGAGGTCCACAATAGACCGTATACTAGCGCCTTCGAGTTATTGAATGGAAACTTACACGTCCGTCGTAGAGTTCTGGTACAGTAGAGTACTTAAGACTATAGCAATGCCAGTACATAAGGGTCGTGTCCATCAAGAAGGCAGTTTATGACCGTCGTTACAGAAGGATGGGGTCGGGAATCGCTATGGGAGATCTGCATGAGCTCGGGGAATTCCAAACACAGATTGAGTTGGCCTGATGAGCACTGCCATCTATACTGGTACTGGGTGAAGTGCTGTAGAAGTGGTGGGGGTGTATTTCAAAAAAAAGGAGAACTTCTTCCCTGTAGTAATTGGATCTGTGGGTGAGCAGAGGCGTGTGCCTTGCACCAGCAACAGTCTGTGTTCAACATATGTATGGAGGTGGATAGATCGGGCATGAAGTCTACTATAGCGCAGAAGTCAGGGTGCCGAGAGAACAAACACATAGGACGAAGTGATTAAGGTGCTGGCGGACCTGGGTCTGTGGCTCGGCGACGAGTGGGTGTGCGAGCCTTAGCTGGGTGAGTCCAATTAGGAGGTGCTACTTGGGGGTATTGTTTGGGGGGGGGGAGGAGTTTTGGGCTCTTGTTGCATTATCGCAATGAGGCGAGGTCCGCGCTAGGCGCTAGAGGGTCTCCTGGGACCTAGAGACCCAGGATTCAGGACTTTGGGGCCTGTTAGGGGAACCCGTTTCAGTCGATCCTGATGCTTGCGGGCGAGGACAGTTGATAGTCAACAGAAAGGTTTTACATACCTTTGTGGTAGCGTAGTCCATATCTCTGGATATTGTCAGGAACCAGGAATCCGTAGAACCATTGGTCTGGCAACAGGAGCCATGAACTCGATCAACAAAAGCGTTTGGAGATGTTCCGGTACCCTATGGCAGAAGGACGCAGCTGCGTGTCTTCCAATGGCACATTGATACTCCACAGTTGTTTAATGCTCTATGAAAGCGAAACACCTGACTCTATCCGTGCCTTGGAGTCTCGCCTTGTATGCCTTTTGTAACAAGTCCCTTCGCTGAGTCATGGGGTACAAGTTCGGCTGTGAACCAATCGTGTCCAACCTGGGCTGGTATTGCAACGTAGAGACTGGGCATTGGGACCTGTTGTCTAACTAATACTTGCATATCACGGGCATCGCGCCAACGTCAGGCTATATGGCCACCTAGCCGCCTCCCATGGACTAGAACCTGCCCATGCAGGTTATGTGCTCTCTGCGAGACAACCCGTGAGTGGAGAGGAGACACTGATACGGGGAACAGGTCCCTGAGATCTATGGGTACTTGGGCTACTCGACGAGACCCTGTCCGCATCGAGGAACTAGAGATGAGCCGTGTAGCCTGCCTGGATACTCGCCCCTCTGACGACATACCTCGTGGCTAGGAAGCAAGAAGGGGGTGATGGCGGCCATGGCTCCCCACGTCGCGCCGTTAGCCCCTTGTATGATGATGACATGATTGTATATATGTAAACACAAAACGCAAGCACACATAACATATAGTAAATCTTATATCGTATGTGTATATATATGCATACACTACGTGGTGGTTAGGTAGACATAAGTACAATGTGATGTAGACTTTATACATACATATTAGATATACAGTATATATACCGTACATAACACACTACGTATGTGATATATGGTATATATAGTAATATATGATACCATACTGAATGATATGTATTGTATGTACTTCCACAAACAGCACACACCATTATCATGAACGATCAACCGGGTGTTATAGCAGCTGAAAATATAGATTTTATTTTAGTGCGCATATAGATTCGCATCAATATGTGAATAGGACAGCAAATAGACATCCACACAAAAAGTATTTATCGAACGGCCATAGCACAAAAGCAAAGTAATTTACATGCAAACACACTGACACGTTGATTATATATTACAATAGATATGGGTATTACAGGGTATATTTTTAACGCTGTTGATATGGTTTTTTTATAATGTTTAAAGAGTAGGATTTCAGTCGTTTGTGTGGCTTTCGCTAATTGTGGAGTAACTACAGTTCTGTCTATCTGCATTTTTTTTTTCTTTTTACTATACCGATCTATTGCAGTTCTGATTTTCGATTGTTGTTATCGGCCACAGAGGTTTTTAACTAAACTTGTCAACAGACGATACAATTACTACAAGATTCCATTGCAGCAAACCTACCCAGTTTTTTAGTTGTTTGCATGTACAGGGTTTACATTATCTACTAAAAGAATAACGAATATATTCTACAAATTGGCGGAAGCAAGATATCTAGCCGGTAATTGCTTGTTTACGGTTAAGAATAGCTATGACTCAACCCAAGGGCAGTTCAAATAGTACATCACAAAAATAATAGAAATATTAAAACAAAACAACTCAACGATATGGCTTTGATAATTCCGAGGGTGTTTTAACTATAATTAACTATATTAGAATTAAATGAGGGTGGACCTCACTGCAACCATCTTCTTTTAAAAAGGAAAGCACTTTGATTTTCTAAAACCTAATGCAGAACGTTCAAGTCTTAGCTGTGCGAATATAGGGGTCAGCCGAATATAAAATGAAGAAATGATTAATAAAAATACAGAGTTAAGAAGGCATAAAATGTTTTATTTTTGTTGATTTCATACTAACAAAATGTCTGTTTCGTTTTTAATCCATGGAAAATTGTACAATATTCATGTGAGTTAATTCGGTACTATATGGGGATGCGCGTCTCCAACAGGGGGGGGGGGCGGTGGTAAAAAAGGTCAGACGGTAAAAAAGAAAGTTAATTAAAAACTGACCGGTAATTGCTAATTTTCGTCTATTTTAATTGCCATGGCTTATAAGTCACGATTATGCTATTTTTCTCATGATCAAGTTGAGGTGTGTCGGAGAGAAATGACTTAGACTGTCTTCCTCCATTCTATTTAGATTATGATAGTGGTATGTAAAGGCTGGCTGTTTAGAAGTAGGTAATTTTTTCATGCTTCTCCCTCTTTTCGTATTAAAACCATTAAGAAAAAAACTACCCGAACATGAATGAAAGATATATCATAATGCACTTCGGCCATCTCTTATTGCATTAGCTAATACCGAAGAAGAATACAACAAACTAGTAAGGTTTTGTAATCCTAAATATAAAATTAAATCATGTATTGCGTGTAATATTGTTATTTGTGAATATGTCTATACACATAGATAACGAATTCTAGTGAGAAGGCCACACAAGCGGTTAGTAACCTTCTGACCTCACTGTGTTCACCTTCTCCTTGAGTTAGCAGGTAGAACGTTTTTTTTTCTTTTTCTTTTCTTTATCTTCATTGTTACTAATTCTAGATCAACACCGAGCTGTATTTTCATTAGTAGGGACATTATAATGTATTACCGTGGTCAAGATGGCAATTGATTAGAACAGCAGTATTACTTATTTTTGACTTTGTAGAGGGAGAGTTTTTCAAATGCGTTTTTCCTGAATTGTTCATTCATCGAAAAAACTTCTGGAGTAAGGCGACATTTCCTCACTCTTTCAATGAAATATCACTTATAGCTGCTTATTTCTGAAACATGAAAACTCTTCATGCTATATATATCTTGGTTTGGTAACTAAATCAAATTATCGTAAAATCTCTGCAAAATCGCCGAGACCTTTATAAATAGAAAATAACAATAAGCATAAAGCAGGGTTACATTATATTCATTATAGAACATTAACTGAATGCAAGATTACAGTTGGGCTGCAGTGGATATATAGATGCTTTATCAGTGTTTGTGTGTGTGTGTGTGTGTGGTGTGTGTGTGTGTGTGTGTGTGTGTGGCGTGTGTGTGGTGTGTAATATTTATTGATGAGTTACAATACAGGAGGTAATTCATTTCGTTATCATAATTTTCGCTATTATTATTCCTCAGTCCTGGCGCTCTGATGACACAAATCCACATTCGAACAGTTGACGAGAAAATACATGTTTTGTTTGTTTCAGCTCGAGCAACTACTAGCTGGTGGTTCCAAAGTCAAAAGTCTAAGGCCGCTTTCACACCAAGTCACATGCTACGTGGCACGCAAATACGGAAACATATGAAATCATTCACACAGAAGTGGCGTGGTAAATTGCATTTGCCACGTGCGATCTGCGGCCACTCCATGATTGATCTTGCCGTTTTTTATTGGTTAAATTAATATAAAATGCTAATGTCATATATTCAATATAAGAAAACTTTTGAATTTATGACATAAATAGGGAGTTTTGAAGTGTTTCAAAAGATTCCGCAAACACAATTGGCAAAAGGCTTCGCTCGCCCCAGTGAGGAGCTTTTGGTTGAAAGGGTACTACCACGTGGTCTTGTAGGAGGAAACAATGCGATGTGTGCGTGCTCTCGTGCACAACTTGGCCTCTTCCAGGCAATGTTACCATTCATCATGACTTTTGTACAAACTGTGGGATATACAAATGTTTTTTATGTTACATTATCTACCTCAGTGGTGGAGTTATCAAAATATTTTTCTTACAAGAATTTTCAGCGTATTGGAACAAGGTTGCCTCACATTCTGCCCCAAAGTTATCCACTTTATCCCTTCAAGTGACAGATAGATGATTGTCACAATATTAGTGAAGACAATAACATCGTCAACCTCCATTGATGCCATCCTGTGAACCGAGTGACACAGAAACCTGAATCACCGTGCCACGTGCCATTTGCCACTTGCCACATTCCCTTCCCACGTGCAAAGTGTCACTTTGGTGTAAAGCGGCCTAAGAACCAACTCCCATACATGTGCTGTGAGATATCTGATATCTTGAAAAAAAAAAAAAAATCTTGTTCATTCTAATGAAATGGGAGCTCGTTTCTCTGCTTTATTTTATCATTCATGTTTTTTTTTCTATTTGTCAATGAGCGTCTGTAGGTGTAGATAAATTGGGAAAAATTCGCATGTATAATCTTGATAGGTTTAAGAACTAAAAAAATGACTTCTCGTCTGATGGAAACACTGATTCAGTAAATAGATAATATGCTCGTTATGATCATTTTTAAACTTTAACAAAAGGCAAAACCGTATTAGGCTACAGTGAATACATGGATGCCTCATCGATGTGTACGTGCGTATGTATGGAGTAACTCTAGTTTTGGAACATCTTATTTAGAATCATTGGCATTATCTTTCATACACATTTCTTCTAACGCAAAACATCATAGCATGTCAGTTATAACTGCCAGAGGGGGAAATTAGAGAAAAAAGTATTCTTATTATTTTGGGTTTTATTATTTTAGTGTTGTTTTAATTTTTATAAAGAACAACGATAATGAATATAATGTGGATAGTTATGCCTGCAATAAATACAATCCATCGTTGTTAACATTCTTGTGTCATTCCCTTGGACAGAGATGACGTGTTTATGTAAAGTCTCAGTTTCCTCCGCAACACTTCCCGTTCCCTTAGTATGAACTTTAGTTGGTGGTGGGTTCTTTCATGAGCCACTTCCCAAATATGGACAATATTCAGCTAATCATTTTATCGAGTTTAAACCACATGGCGTACTTAACCACACATAACCTCAAAATGGTTTTGTTTATGAATTACTTCGTACTGCCCTATACTATACTGTGAATAGGAAGTTATCCTGCACAACATGATTGTTCCTGAGGAGGGACAAGGCATACCAGCGTACGATGGAATGAAATTTCTAGCAATATGATGTATTTGTCAAATTTAATTTTGCCTTTGTTTCGGCGAGTTCAACAATATGCAGGAAGATCCACCCCCATATATTACAGATCACGTGGCCAAAACCTCGCTGTTTCACAGATATTTCGTCTGACATATTTGGAAAGTAAATAACGATAGAAAGTCAGTACTTAAAAAATAATGTATAGGGCACTATTATCTATATCACAACGTAACTACATTTATCTAAAACAAACTGAAGAGGATTGATTATACTTACCTGTTATCGCACATCCAGCGTATGCATTTATTTTGTTTTAATCTGTTCTTATTACTCTTCCCAGTATATGAATCTTTCTGTTTTAGCTGCTATACATAGATCTTTCATTATTAAGCGTTTTCGTTTCAGAAAGTATACAGCTATTACTGATACTTGTGTTGACAGAAAGGGGAAATTCACCTCACCTCCATAGGTGTTTACCATTTTCGATAAACAAACATTTCCCGGGAAATCATATTTGTCATATCCCACAACAAATCAACGATAACTAATACTGTGTTATTTTTACTTGAAGAAAACGTATGTGGTGTCCGCAATAATCGTAATTCACTTTTTTGGTCACACTCTTTGTTACGAAAGAACCCAGGGGTTTTTTTATTCTGATAATACTATTTACGCTATATTTTTATGCCATGTGCTTATTATCATCAGATTACACAAAAAGGATCAGCAAATGCCACTGAAATAATTCCGAAACGTAGATACAAAGCAACACATCAAACAAGGGAATACCCGTTACAGTCACAGGGTTACACCGTAAACATTAGACGTCTGTACGGTTGTATGCATATATTATAACATAAATATCTGCAAGTATGATATTCTTGTAAATATATGTATATATTGTATATATATATATATTATTAATATATATATATATATATTATATATATATATATATATTATATATATTGTATCTTCATATGTTTTATTTTAAACACAAACGCAAGCACACATACATATGTTATATTTGTATGTGTATATATATGCATACACCCGTGTGTTTAGGTAGACTAGTACATGTGTGTAGATTTTTACATACATATATTACATTATATATACATACATACGTATGTATATATGTATATATAAATATATATACACATATATGTATGTATGTATTCACAAACCCACACCATTACCCTAAAGATCAGCGGATTATCAGCTGGAAATATGATTTTATTTTAGCATATAGAATCGCCTCAATTAATGGCACAAAATAAGATCCACATCAAAAATATTTACACGGGCCCTCCACAAAAGCAAAGTATTTACATGCAAACACACTGACACTGATATTATTACCAATAGATATGGGGGATTACAAGGGGTTATTTTTTAACCGTTTATTGTTTAAATATTATTTCATCGGTTTGGCTTTCGCTAATATGTAACTACGGGTCGTCTATCTGCAATTTTTTTTTTCTTTTACTATACCGATCTATTGCAGTTCTGATTTTCGATTGTTGTTATCGCCCCCAAAGGTTTTTAACTAAAATTGTCAAAACGATACAATGAAACAGATTTCCATTGCAGCAAACTACCCCCGTTTTAGTGTTTAGCATGTACAGGATTTTTTATCTACTCAAAAAAAATAACGATATAATTCTACAAAATTTCAGAAGCAGATCTAGCCGTTAATTGCTTGTTTTACGGTTAAGAATAACTTTGCTCAACCCAAGGGCCATTCAAATAGATACATACAAATAATAGGAATATATAAACAAAACAATAAAACGATAGGGTTTGATAATTCCGAGGTGTTATTAACTATAATTAAATATATTAGAACTTAAATGAGGGGGACCTCACTGCACCATCTTCTGTTAAAAAAGGGAAACATTTTGATTTCTAAACCTAATGCAACGTCAAGTCTTAGTCTGTGCGAATATAGGGTGTCAGCCGAATAAAATGAAGAAATGTTAAAAAAAATACACAGTTAAGAACCATAAAATGTGTTATTTTTGTTGTTCATCTAACAAATGTCGTGTTTCTTTTAATCCAGGAAAATTACAAAATTTTATGTGATTAATTCGGCAATGGGGATGCGCGTCTCCAACGGTAAAAAGAAAATTTAAAAATGACCGTAATTGGCTAATTCGTCTATTTTTTTGCCATTCTTATAATCACGATTATGCTATTTTTCTACATAATCAAGTTGAGTGTGTGGAGGAAATGACTTGGACTGTCTTCCCCATTATAAAGATTATGATAGTTTGAAGGCTGGCTGTTTAGAGTAGTAATTTTTTTCTCCTTGTTCGTATTACCATTATAACTACCAACTGGAATTAAATTCCATAATTCACTGCCTCTTTGCATTACTAAAACCTCAAAAACTGTAAGGTTTTGTTTTCCCAAAGGGTAAATTAAATATGTTTTTCTGTAATATTGTTTGTGAAAAGTCTATACATAGATAACTATTCAAGTGATAAGCCCAAAGGGGTTAGTAAACCTTCTGACCTCACTGGTTTCACCTTTCCTTGAGTTTGCGGTAAACGTTTTTTTTCTTTTTCTTTCTTATTGTTGTACTAATTCTATCAAATCGCTTGCTTTTGTTTTTCATTATAGACATTTTAAA
>NW_023656536.1:0-3428 GCF_015228065.2 Penaeus monodon | reverse complement strand
TAATAATATATATAAATAAAATTTATATAAAAATAATTAAAATAAAAAATTTAAAATTTTTATAAAAAATAATTATATATTATATATTTTTTTTTTAAAAAAATAAAATTTTTTTAAAATATATATATTTTAAAATTTTTTAATTATTTTAAAAAAAAAAAAAAAAAAAAAAAAAAAAAAAAAAAAAAAAAAAAAAAAAAAAAAAAAAAAAAAAAAAAAAAAAAAAAAATTTTTTTTTTTTTTTTTTTTTTTTTTTTTTTTTTTTTTTTTTTTTTTTTTTTTTTTTTTTTTTTTTTTTTTTTTTATATTTTAAATATATAATATATATTTTATATATATATATAATAAAATTATATAATATATATATATATATATATATATATAATATTATTAATTATTATAATTATATATATATATATATATATAATATATATAATTTTTTAAAATATATATATAATATATATATAATATATCTAAAATTTAATAATAATATTAATATATTAAAAATTTATATATATTATTATTAAAATTTAAATATTTTAATATAAATATATAAATTCATAAAACAATTAAAAATTTCTAAAAATAAAATATTATATAAAATATAATTATATATTATTCTAATATTTTCTATATATATATATATATTTTATTTTTTAATATAATAAATTATATATAATATATATATATATATATAATATATATATAATTATATATTATTATATATATATATTATAATATATATAATATTATATATATATTATATATATATAATATATATATAAATATATATATAATTATAATAAAATTTAAAAAATTATATTTTAAATATATATATATATATATATATTATATAATATTTTAATATATATATATAATATTTTTAATATATATATAAATAAAATAATTAAATAAAAATTTTTAAAAAAATATATATAAAATTAAAATTAATATAAAATATTTTAATTTAAAATTTTAAATATAAATTTTAATATATAATATATATAATATAATATAATAAATTAAAATTATATATAATATATAAATTAAATTTAATATATATATTTAAAATATATTTTTTTTAAAAATATATTTATATATATATAAAATAATATATAAAAAATAATATTTTAATTTTTTATCCCTAATTTAATATTTTATATACCTTAAAATATATACTTTTTTATACCCTTTATAATATTTATAAATATATTTTTAAAAATATATATTTTAACATTTAAAAATTACAATATAAAATTTTTATTTTAATTAAATATATAAAATCCCATAATATAATTTATATATTTATATATTATAAATATTTTTTATATTTATATATTTTAATATATTATATATATATAATATATATTTTATATTTTAAAATATAATATATTATTATAATATAAAATTCCTTATATATAAAATTATATTTTAATAAAATTTATTTTATAAATTATTTTTAATTATTATAATAATTATTTTTTATATATAAATATAAAATTTTTATATTATTTTTAAATAAAATAAAATTATAAAATATATTTTTATAAAAATATATAAATAATAATATAATATATATATAATTTATATATATATATTATTATTTAATTTAATATAAAATATATAATAATTTAATTTATTTTATTTATATTTTATATATATTATATATTTAATATATATATATATTATAATATATATATATATAAATAATAAAATTATTTTATAATTATATATAAATATATATATTTAATATTTTAATATTTAATATAAAAATATAATAAATATTAAAATATATAATTATATATATTATATATATATTAATTTTTAATAAACTATACTTATATATTTATTTTAAATATTTTTATTTTTAATATTATTTTAAATTATTAATTATAATATAATATAATATTAAAAATATAATAATATATTATATATAAAATTTTATAAAATTTTTAAATATATATTTTAATATATTTAATTTATATTATTTTTAAAATAAAAATATATTTTACATTTTTTATAATAAAATATATTATTTATAAATAAAATATTTTAAATATATATAATTTTAAAATTAAAATATTATATATTTTAAAAATTTTAAAATATTTAATAATTTTAAAATATTATAAAATATTTAATTTTATATTTTAAATATATAAAATAATATATATATTATTTTATAATATATATTTTATTTTTTTTTCTATAATTTTATTTTATATTATTTTAATATTATAAAAATATATTTTTATTATTTTATATTTTTTAAATATGAAAATTTAAAATTTATTAAAAATTAAATATATTATATTTTTATAAAATTTCTTTTAAAATTTTTTAATATATATAATATATATATTTTGGAAATAATATTATATTTTATTTATAAATTTTATATATTAAAATTTTATATAAATAAAATTTTTATTAGAATCTTTATAAAAATATAATGTATTTTAATATATATTTTAATTTTTAAATATATTTATATTATATAATTAATTTTTATAAATATAATAATTTTATATATTATTGATAATAATATATTTTAATATTATAATATAATATTTATTATATTTTAAAATATATTTTAATTAAAATAATATATAAAATTAATATTTTAAATTATAATCTTTTTATTTAATTATATAATATATTTTACATAATATTAATTGATTATTTATATGTTATTATAATAAAATTTATTTAAAATTTTTTATATTTTATATATTTTATAAAATTATTTTATAAAATATAATATATTCATATAAATACTTTTAATAATATATTACGGTTATTATTTATTTTATATATCATATATAATTATAACATATAAAATAAAATATATATTTTTATATTTTATCATAATATATACATAAATATCTATTATTTTATATATATTATAAAAATTTTATATAAAATTAATATATAATATATATATATATTATTATATATAGGTATATTTTTATTTATATTATTTTAATATATATTTATAAAATTTTATATATTTTTAAATATTATATATTTTATTTTATATTATATATATATAAAATATTATATTTTATATTTTATATTATAAAATATATCTATTTTATAATATTTTATTATTTATATTATTATATTATATATTATAATATTCAAATATATAAAAATAATAATATAAAACCCATTTGTAAAATTTTAAATTTTAAATTTTTATTGGGAAAATGTGTCTACCTCTTTCTATCTATATATATTTTAAAAATATATATACTAAATATCCATATCTATATTTATTTGTAGAAATTATTTTTTGAAACCTTTTATTTTTAATATACCACATTTACAAAAATGTCTGTATATCTAATCTATTTATTATCTTATATGGGGCCGGCGGGGGGGTGTGTGCGTGTGCTGTGCGTGTGGGGTGTGCGTGTGCGTGTGTG
>NW_023656532.1:0-3431 GCF_015228065.2 Penaeus monodon | reverse complement strand
AAAACTGCTTTTGGGCGGGCCCCGAAGTCCCACTCAATTTGCTACTTTCCTCTGATGCCTGTCACATCTTAAATGCATCTTTCTTGAAAACACCTTTTGAATTTCCTTCAATACGGCAATCTTCGGATAAGATAGTGCCACGAGGAGGCCCCGTAACAGGCAGACGAGTCAACAGCGAAACGAGCGACCGCCGGCGCACGACCTCGTTGCCAGACAGGCGACAACGACCTCCTTGAGAGACGCCTCCGCTCCTTCAGAAAACCGGCGTCTGGTTCCTGGGTTTTTCTTGAGTGTTTTGCTGTTTCCATTTGTGTTTTTCCACCGAGTTGACGTCTGATGGATCTTGCAGTGAGCTTGCAGGTATGCGAGGCGTTGTTTTAGTCTTGATTAAGATTGGCCATCTTTTTACGGATATTTATTTTATTTATTTTCGAGGTTTTTATCTTCTTAGGGGGCTTTAAAGATATCTACATTTCATGGGTGGATGCTTTGGCAAGAAAGTTTTCGTATTGATGGCTGGGTGAATAAGGGAGAAAGGGAGAGAGAGAGAGAGAGAGAGAGAGAGAGAAAGAGGGAGAGAGGGGAGGGCAAGGGGGAGGGAGAGAGGGAGAGAGGGGAGGGAAAGGGGGAGGGAGAGAGGGAGAGAGGGGAGGGAAAGGGGGAGGGAGAGAGGGAGAGAGGGGAGGGAAAGGGGGAGGGAGAGAGGGCGAGCAAAACAGTAGAGAGACAAAGAGAGCGAAAGAACCAGAACAGAGAAGCAGCGAACAAGAAGAACAGAAGGAGAAGAACAAGACAGACACTCCCTGTTCTCGTTAAGCGAAGGATCCGTTAACGAAAGCTTTTTTTTACGCAAGAGCGGCGTCGACGGAGCCGCCTCTCCCGGCATCCGGCCTTCTCAAATTTCATAATTCAGTAACTTCAGTGAACTTCATGAATTTTCCTTTTTTCTTGTTCGCGAACTGCGCCTGAAAGCGTCCCTCGCGCAGTAAGTCATCTCATCTGCTTCAGCGGCTTTCAGGAAAAGAGGCCCATAAATAATGGACAATAATAGATATTTATTGTACAATATAATATATAGTACATTTCATACATACATACATATATATATATATATAATATATATATATATATATATATATATATATATATATATATATATACACACACACATACATACGCAGAAGTAAATATATATAAGTGTGCATGTATATATTACATAAAATAATATATTATATATATATTATATATATATATATATATATATATATATTTTATATATATATATATATTATATATATATATATATATATATAATATATATATATATATTTATATATATATATATATATATATATATTTTTTTTCTTTTTTTTTTTTTTTTTTTTTTTTTTTTTTTTGTGTGTGTGTGTGGTGTGTGTGTTGGTGTGTGTGTTGTGTGGTGTGTGTGTGTGTGGTGTGTGTGTGTGTGGTGTGTGGTCGTGTGTGTGTGTGTGTGTGTGGGGGGTATAGTTCGTTAGTGGTGTGGGTGTTAAGGTGTGTCCATGAATTCAATGTGTATGTTTATATATGTTCACACACACACACACACACACACACACACACACCACACCCACACACCAACACCCACCACACACACACACACACAACACAAACATCCAGACATACATATATTGCAAAAATGTAGTAGGTTCATAAAATCTCCAATATTAGGCTCATGAATCTGTGTCGGGCAATAAATACAGGGCGGCAGAGGCAGAGGCAGTAAGTTATGGCCCGCCTTTAATATACCGCTCATCCACACATCCAGTCTGGGAGAGGGAGAGGACTCCCATCTGGAGAGGGAGAGGGAGAGGGAGAGGGAGAGGGAGAGGAGAGAGAGGCCTCCCATCTGGAGAGGGAGAGGGAGAGGGAGAAGGGGAGGGGAGAGAAGGAGAGGGAGAGTAAGGGTTTATAATATTAATATTATAGATATATATCTATGATAATATATATAAATATATAGCATATAATATATAGTATATATATATACGGTAGATATAACATATACATATATATAATATATAAGATATATAGATAGGAGAGGATAGATAGTAGAGAGATAAGGCAAATTAGAGGTAAGAGGTATAAGGATGGAGTGGGACGAGAGATGCACACATACATGAGACGGAGAATTAGAAAATAAGGAGAGTAAGAGAGTAATACTGATAGTGATATATAGATAAATAAAGTATAGATATAGATATGAAGGCATAGATATAGTTATATATATATATATATATATATTATATATATATATATATATATATATATATATATGTATATATATATATAGAGTATTATATAATAATATATATATATATATATATATATATATATATATATATATATATATATATATATATATATATCTATGCATATACAATGTACATACATACATACATACATATATATATATATATATATATATATATATATATATATATATTATATATATATATGTGTGTGTGTGTGTGTGTGTGTGTGTGTGTGTGTGTGTGTGTGTGTGTGTGTGTGTGTGTGTGTGTGTGTGTGTGTGTGTGTGTATGTGTGCGTGTGTGTGAAAATAGATAAAACGGTTCCCGAGAGAAAGGAAAACAGATGAAAAGGGAAGCGAAGAATCCCAAACCAGGAGCGGCTCCCCTTTGCCTTCGCGGGGCGAGGAGACCGCGTCAGGAGGGCCTCGCGTCCCGCCCGGCGTGCCAGGGATTTCCTCTGCTGCGTCGCAAGAGGAGGGACAAATCGCGGGCCGAAGAGAGGGGGAGAGAGAGGGAGGGAGGGAGGGAGAGAGAGAGAGAGAGAGAGGGAGGGAGGGAGGGAGGGAGAGAGAGAGAGAGAGAGAGAGATACACAGATAGATAGATAGATAGACAGACAGACAGACAGACAGAGATAATGATAGATAGATAGATAGACAGACAGACAGACAGACAGACAGACAGACAGACAGACAGACAGACAGACAGATAGATAGATAGATAGATAGATAGATATATATATAGAGAGAAGGAGAGAAGGAGAGAGAGGGAGGTGGAGGTGGTTTAGGAGGAAGAGAAGAAGAGAAGAGGGAGTAGAAGGAGGAGGAGGTGGAGGAGAAGAAGAAGGAGAAGGAGAAGGAGAAAGTAGAGGAGGAGAGAATGAGAAATTGAGAATTATTGAGAAATTGTGATAATGAGTATTTGAGAAAATGGGATAATAAGAAAATGAGAGAATGAGAAGTGGGATAATCAGAGAATGAAAAAAAAGAGAGAATGGTCAAACGAAAGGAAAGAAGCGAGAGAAATGAGAGAATGAGAAAACGACGAGAAATGAGAGAATGAAGAGAATAAGAAAACGAGAGAATGAATGAGAAAACGAGAGAATGAGAAAACGAGAGAATGAGAGAATGAGAAAACA
>NW_023656530.1:0-3434 GCF_015228065.2 Penaeus monodon | reverse complement strand
AATAATAATAATATAATATAATATAATAATATATAATATAAATAATAATATAATAATAATAATAATAATATAATAATATAATATAATAACAATATATAATACAATATAATAATATATATATAATATATAATAGATAATAATAATAAAATATATTAATAATATAATAATTATAAATATAATTAAAAAAATAATAATGATATATTATAATATTAATCATCAAGTTACAATTTTTATTCTCACTTTATTCATATTATTGTCATATTATACGATTAATTATTATCATTATTACAATAATTGCATATCATAGAATTCAAAAACTATTTTGATTTATTAAACTTATTTTAGATTTGATGCTTTTTATTTAGTTTTATTATCTTATTAAAATAATGAGAAAATCTTAATAATAATTATTATCATATTATCATAATATTTTATATTAATTCATCATTATTACATATTTATCATTATTAATTATTATCATCTTATTGCAATTATTATATATTGAATTATTATCATTAATATCAATTATCATAATAATATAAATATAATAATAATAAAAATATAAATAATATAAATAACTAATAATATAATAAATAATAATAATAATATTAATATATAATAATAATCTAATATTATAATAATAATAATAATAAATTAATATATAATACAATAATATATAAAATAATAAAATAAAAATATTTAATAATATCATAAAAGCATAATATAATTAAAAGTTTTCAATTTGGATTATTTTTATATATATAATATATACATCTTAATTATATCATTATTATAATAATAATAATATCATATAATAATAATATATCATATTGAATTATATTCATATATAATTTATATAATATTTATTATTTTATTATTAATTATTATTATTAATTAATTATGAAATATATAATATAATTAATCATAATATATCAAAATTACTATTTAATAAATAATATATTACATATTAATACGATTTAGTATTATTATATTATTCTTAATAATTTAAAATCTCATATAATGAAAATATCATTTTCATAATCTAAGATTATTTATAATTATATATTTTAATGAATATAGAAAATAATAATATTAGAATAATAATATATAATGAATAAAAATATTAATAATATATATATATATTAATAATAACAATAAATACAGAAATAACATAATAATAAAATAATACATATTATAATAATATATAATATATAATAATATTAATATTATATAATTAATTATAATAATTATTAATAAATTATATAATAATAATAATATAATAATAATAAATAATAAATTATAATATTATTATATTATAATTATAATTATATACTTTATTGTAATATTACATTTTTACATTAATACTTGAATATATATTATAACCTAATAATTCAAAATCATAGAGAAATCAAAAAATTCATTTATATATTCTAAATATTTCTTATTTTTTACTTTTTAGACTTTTGGAATTATTTTTTTACCTTTTTTATTATATATGTAATTTGTTATTATCATCATATTATATATTTTATCAATATTATCATTATAATCAATATTATCATTATTATTGCAATTTATTTATTAATTCATTATATAATATTTTCAATATATTGCAATTATTCAATATCTATATATAATATATAAAATAATAAATTATATAATATTATAATATATTTTTAAATATATAACAAAATAATATAAAATATAATATAATATACAATAATAACATATTATAATAATTATCTATATCATATTTTAATAATATGTATACATAATTATATTTAAATAATATATATTAATATAATAAAAAATAATAAAAAAAATAATATATTATAATAAAAATTAATAATAATATAATAAATATAATATAATATATAATATAATAATAATATTAATAATTAATAATATAAATATAAAATATTTTAAATTTCATAATATTAATTATTAATGATTAATAATAATTAATAATAATTATTAAAATATTAATAAATCACAAAATAATAATACGATTTTGAATTATATCTATAATTAATTCCATAATATTCTAAATAAATGAATAATTTTTTGATTAACTTAAATATATTGACAATTTTTATTCATTTATATTATTATAAATTTTATATTATCATATATTAAATTATATATTATTTCAATTATTATCATATTAATAATAATATATCAATTATTATTATTATAATTATATCATTATTATGCAATATTAAATAATAATAATAATATTAATATAATAATAATAATAATATAATAAAAAAAAAATAATAAAATATACATATAATAATATAATAATATAATATATAAATAATATCAATAAATCTTATTTCATAATATTATATAATATACTAATAATAATTATAATTAATATATATATAAATAAATATAAAATAATAATAATAGTAATATAATAACATCAATTTTTATAAATTAATATATATTTTATCTATATTTCATATTAACTTTTAGATTTATATTTATAAATATTGTTAATATATAATAATAAAAATATTTAGTATCATTATTAATATAATATTCCATTTCATTTACATATATTATTATTAATTTGATATATTGAATTAATTACTTATTATACAATTATATATATTATAATTTATCATTTATATTTTATATATATCATTTTGCAACTTATTATATATACAATATATATCATAATATAATAATTCATATAATATTAATTATTCTTATTATAATTTTATAATATCTATTATCAATATTATTTTATTAATAATATTTTTGAACTATACTATATAAAAATATAATAATTATTAATAATATGTATTAATAATATTAAATATATATATTTTAAATATAAATATATAATAATATAAAATAAATAATATAATAATATAATAATATATTAATAATAATAATAATAATAATAATAAAATAAATAATAATAATAATAATAATATAATATAATAATAATTTATATATAATATATAATAATCTAATTATAAAATTATTTATATTTAAAATTTAAATATAAAATTAAAAATTTTTAATTATATTAATAAAATTTGAAATAAAATTTTGGAATTATTATCAATTCCTATTTTATTATAATATGAAAATTTTATTTCTTATTATTATTTTATAATATCTTTCCCTTTAATTATCATCTTATAAATTTTTTAAATTTATTTTATCATCATTATTCAATTATTAGCACTTATTATTTTGATTATTATTTATTTTATATATTAAATATATATTAAATATATATATAATAATAATAATAATATTAAAAATTAATAAATAATAAATAAATAATAATAAAATAAAATTTAATTAATATAAAAATATAATAATATAATAAAAAATTAATAATAATAAATAATATAAAATATAATAAAATAATATAAATAATATAATAATAAATAATATAATAATAATAATAATAA